>NC_053024.1:130725312-131001223 GCF_003073215.2 Triticum urartu | reverse complement strand
TCAAGCTTCTTCAACGGTATAACATGGCTAAGGAAGCTCGATGTTACCTTCATCGTATCCCTCATCTTGGTGTTGGATTCAATGGTTCCGGCTTCATACAAAAGCGCGTTCGAGCCTTCAATAATGCTTATGTTGAGCTTCGAAGCCTGCACATGTAAGCATTGTGTTAAAGGCCAAGTTTTCACTCAACCTCTCATAGCTAAAATTAAATGAGAACACCACTTACCACTCTGTTCATCGGGGGCGCATACTCCCTGAAATCACCTTCGAGATCTCTAAGCCGCCCACAGTATGCTTCGTCCTTGCTGTCATCCTCCTCCAATTCGGGGACATCGTCTTCCGTCCACTACGGCCTCAGGCGTGTATGGTACTTGACACCATCGTCATACCACTTCATGTGGTCTTCATGGTAGGAGTTCATCTCAGCCACTCTCCTCTCGCCAGAAGGTATCACAAATACGCCCCCGTGTATTGCTCCATGGTCTGCTCATCGACATCCTGCGGGCATACAGGCCGGTTCTCGAGGAGCCACTTGAGTCGCACAACGGATGTTTTGTTCTCCTTCATGGGAGGGCAGTCGCCAATGAGGGCAATCAACCTATCCTGCTAGTTGGTCCTCTCCACTCGCCCAGTGAGAGCACGACCCTAGATTTGCAGGGTCGTGATCATGCCGAAGTCCTCGGGAGTCACTGTCATCTCACCACAGGGGAGATGGAAATTGTGCGTCTCAAGGCGCCACCGGTCGATCAATGCCATGAGCGCCGAGTGGACGAACGTGTGACGCCCCCGATTCAATCGTACACTAACCATACATGCAAACATATACGATCAAGATCAGGGACTCACGGGAAGATATCACAACACAACCCAAAAATAAATAAGTCATAGAGGCATCATAATACAAGCAAGGGGCCTCAAGGGCTCGAATACAAGCGCTCGATCATAGACGAGTCAGCGGAAGCAACAATATCTTAGTACAGACATAAGTTAAACAAGTTGCCATAAGATGTGTTGGGGATATTACTACTGGGCGTAAACCGGCCTATCTGGGCCGGGTTACTTCATCAGTAGTTAAGCATGTTAAAGCCCAAGAAGACAGAGGAGGGCTCAAGGCCCATGGCCGGTTCAAGGCCTGTAGCCATAAACTGGCGTTAGTAATTAACTTGTATTGTAAGTTAGGAATAAGTAGAGACCAAACCGGACACATATATGAGCCGGTATTGGGACTCCGTAAGCCGATGGGAGTCGCCCGTGTATATAAGGGGACGACCTGGCGGCGGTTCGAGGACAACGGACAACAACTCGAGACATAGGCGAAGCTTGTTTACTCCCTAGTCATCGAAACCCCATCAATTCCATCACAACTAGACGTAGGCTTTTACCTTCATCGAAGGGGCCGAACTAGTATAAACTCTCTTGCGTCCTTGTGTCCGCTTTAACCCCTTCAAGCTAACCCGTCGCGATGGCTCCACGACTAAGTCCTTTCTCTAGGACATCTGCCGTGACAAAACCACGACAGTTGGCGCCCACCGTGGGGCTATCGCACGATGGTTTCCAGTTCTTGGAGGGCCGCTTTGAAGGACTCGAGGGCTACGCTGTAGGCCGGATGACTAAGAGTCGTCACGGCAAGATCTACATTGACGACGCAGGCTGGGGCCCCGAGGCCGGCTCAATTGAGTACGGGTACGAGGTCCCCTTTGGTAGCATTCACGTTTTCATTGGCAAGATCGGTGAACCGGACCCTGAGCCGGACATCTGCACCGACCTCGTCGAGACAACTCAGCCTGCGCGATCCGCCCGGGTTAAACCGGCCATGAAGCGTGCCTTCGTAGGAGTCATCCATGGAGGAAGTTATGAGGACGGATCAGAATTTCGCGGCGCGACCGTCGTTTGTTCCGGTGACGAATCTTCGACCGGAGAAACCGAATCTCTTTATCAGCTACAAGATGGCCAGATTGGGAGCTGTTCCGATGGCGACAGTATTCCAGACCCCTCTGATCTGCCCAACTAGGTTGGAATATTCATGGCCGGAACACAAGCAGCACTTCATTCTTCGACAGCTGCGGCAACGATCTCCGGTTCAGCAGCGGCGACGGCTGCCGGGGCAGGAGGCCCTGTGCGCCCGCCGGCTCAGGTTCTATCAGAACTATTTGATGCGTTGGCTGTGCTTATGGCGGAAGTTAATCCGCCGGATCAGGACGTTCACAACGCGGAGATTGCAAAGGTAAAGGAACATATCACCCAGGCCAAGGCGGATTTGGCGGCTGAGGACACCAGGATGGCCGCAGAGCGGGCCGCTTTAGACGCACAAGCCTACAGGCTTATGTTGGACCATAGCGCGTCGCACGAAGTCATGAGGAGGAAGCACCAATCTCGCTTACCTCCGGTTTTCGAGGCCAGAGACCTTTTCAACACTCCAGGACCAAGAGTCGGCAATCCGCTGGAGGGAAACCGGGCAGAAGCCCCTGGGACCGATGCACCAGTTCAGCCTCGTCAGATGGACCGGCCTCGTCAAAACACCGTTATACCTCAGGCTGCTTTAACACCTCCGGGTCACCACTCCAACCCAATGGAAAATCTTGTTGCCGCTGCTGCACGGCTGGAGGCCATTCCAATTGAAGGTGACTCGCCGCAGGCAGTAGAGACGCGACGGGTCAAGGAACTTCTGAGGACAGCTTTGGACCAACAGGAAGCGTACTCGTATAGCCGCGACCGGATCCACTCGACCCCCCGTCCAAGCCGGAGCTATAGCAGACATATGGATGAACCAGCAATGTCGAGTAATGAACGACGTGGGGCACCCCGTGACAACAACCCGGCGGGTGGTGCTGATAACGCTCAGGGAGTAGTGGACCGGGCCCGCGCGCGCAGGGAGGCCGAGTTAGCCACACAGCATCAGGCTCGGCAGCTCATGCCGGTTCGTCCAACCACCTTGACTGAACCTAGTGTTACTTCTAGTTATTTGGGGGTGCCTTGCCTTATCCCCGCTTTACGCAACGTGCGCCTGCCCAAGGATTTCAATGGCCCGCGCAAGGTACCAAATTACATGGCGGATCAACCTCCGGAGACATGGGTGGAGAGCTATGAGATGGCCATGGAGATGCTTGATGTGGATGACGCGGCGTGTGTGAAATACTTCACCATGATGCTTGAAGGAACGGCCCATACTTGGTTAAAAAGCTTGCCGGCTAATTCTATCAGTTCATGGGCCCAATTACGAGCCCGGTTTATTAGCAATTTCAAAGATACCTATAAACAGCCTATGTCGATAGTGGACTTAGCTGCATGCGTCCAGGAGGAAGGAGAATCAACGACTCATTGGGTGCGCCGGGTTTCACAAGTGTTGCACTCCTCGGACCGCATCAACGCTGACACCGCAGTATTAACCCTAGAAGGCAACTGCCGGTTTGGGCCCCTGAAGCTGAAGTTGGGACGGATGAAGCGTCATTGCACCGACATGGGGACCCTCATGGCCGCTTTGGTTAAATATGCTGATTCTGATAGTACCAAGGATCCCGAATCTGATGATGACAAGACAGGGAAAGGGAAGAAGAACAGCAGCTCCAAAGGTCAGCAGCATCACTGGGCAGGCAATGGTGGAGGAGGCAAGCGTAAAGCGGATGGTAACATGGACTTTGTGGCTAATACCAACGCACAGGACAATGGCCAGCGATGCAAGGGTAGGCCGAAAAATCGTAATGGAGCACCCAATCCTAACCCAAACCGCCTAAACTATCTGCTAAGCCAGCCCTGTCCAAGACATGGGACGAAGGAGGCGCCAGCAAACCACCTTTGGAAGGATTGCTTTATTATGCAGGAGTTCAAGAATTCTAATAATTTCCGGTATGATCACGAATCTGGCGGTGTCTCAAGATCTGGGCCGGGTTACGGTGGAGGAAGTTCCGGTTCAGGATTAAATGGTAATCCGGGCGGACATAATGGTCAAAATAGTCAGAACAACCAGGGTGGTTACAACCAACAGCAGCAACAGTTAGGTTACCAGAGCAACCCAAAGCAGTTGAGTAATGGGCAGTACCATGTCTTCACCACTAGCTTGGACAAGCGGGACCGGAAGGTTCAGAGGCGGGCGGTCAACTCTGTTGAACCGGCCATACCCTGTTATCTACGTTGGTCTGAACAGCCAATCATATGGAGCAGAGAAGATCACCCTCCCCAGTTTGATAATCCGGGTCAGTTGGCTCTGGTGGTGGCGCCTCAGGTGGGAGGTTACAAGTTCACCAAGGTGCTCATGGATGGAGGGAGCAGCATTAACATCCTGTACTATGAGACCTTCCGTCGTATGGGACTAACAGATAAGAATCTTAAACCGTCTAATACAGTATTCCACGGTGTAGTGCCTGGCAGATCAGCATATCCCATTGGTAAGATAGCTCTGGAAGTGGCCTTTGGGGATGATCATGATTCCAGGTCGGAGACATTGACGTTTGAAGTGGTGAAAATCCAAAGTCCATATCATGCCCTGTTTGGGCGACCGGCCTACGCCAAGTTTATGGCTCGGCCCTGTTATGTATATTTGCAGCTTAAGATGCCGGGTCACAAGGGGACAATAACGGTTCACGGAAGCCGCAAAATCTCTTTGGAATGCGAGGAAGGAGATGCGGCTTATGCAGAGTCGGTTTGTGCCACCGAGGAGTTGAAGTACTATAAAGACAATGTTGATCCGGCGGACATGACTCCGTTGAAGAAGCCAACTACGGAGCATGATCCGGCCCTGAAGTTCAAATCGGCAGCAGAAACTAAGCTTGTTGACTTCGTACCTGGCGATTCGTCCAAGCACTTCAGCATCAGTACCAACTTGGATCCAAAATAGGAAAGCACGCTCATCGAGTTCATCCGTGAGAATCGGGACATTTTTGCATGGGAGCCCTCTGACATGCCAGGTGTACTGAGGCAACTCGCTGAGCACACACTTAATGTGGATCCTAAATATAAACTGGTGAAACAATTCCTCCGCCAATTTAACGAAGAAAGACGCAAGGTGATTGGAGAAGAGGTAGCCAGGCTCTTAGCAGCTGGCTTTATTGTTGAAGTTTTTCACCCTGAGTGGCTTGCCAATCTGGTGCTGGTCCTCAAGAAAAACGGCACCTGGCGCATGTGTGTGGATTACACAGATCTTAATAAGGCTTGTCCAGCAGATCCTTTTGCCCTCCCCCGTATTGATCAAATTATTGATGCTACGGCGGGTAGTGAGCGTTTAAGTTTTTTGGATGCGTATTCTGGCTATCATCAGATCAAAATGGCAGTTAAGGACCAGGAGAAGACAACATTTATAACTCCCTTTGGAGCCTTCTGCTATGTGTCTATGCCCTTCGGGCTCAAGAGTGCCCAGGCAACTTATCAACGGTGTGTACAAAATTGTCTTCACAAGCAAATCGGCCGTAATGTACATGCTTACGTGGATGATATCGTGGTTAAGTCTAGGGAGAAGGAGACTTTGATTGCTGATTTGAAGGAAACCTTTGATAACCTGAGGACATACAAGATGATGCTTAATCCGGACAAGTGTGTCTTTGGTGTACCGGCGGGCAAGCTATTGGGTTTTCTGGTGTCCAACAGGGGAATTGAGGCTAATCCCGAGAAGATCACGGCCATCACCTCCCTGGCTAAGCCAAAGTGTATCAATGATGTTCAACGACTGGCTGGCCAGATTGCAGCATTAAGCCGGTTTATCAGTCGTCTTGGTGAGAAGGCAATCCCTTTGTATCAGATGTTGAAAAAGACAGATCAGTTTGCCTGGAGTTCCGCTGCTGATGAAGCGTTTGAGGACTTAAAGCGGCAATTGGCCAATCCGCCGGTGCTCGCCGCTCCCATTGACAAGGAGCCGTAGTTGCTATATGTTGCTGCCAATGCTCGGGCGGTCAGCGTGGCTATTGTGGTGGAGCGAAAGGAGGCAGGCAAGGAGCATCCGGTTCAATGACCGGTCTATTATATCAGCGAGGTGCTAATCGAGTCCAAGGAAAGGTATCCGCATTGGCAGAAGCTGGTGTATGGAGTTTTTATGGCAAGCCGGAAGCTTAAACAATATTTCCAAGGGCACCCAATTATGGTGGTCAGTTCTGCTCCTTTGGGATATATCATCCAGAACCGGGAAGCAACTGGCCGGATTGCAAAGTGGGCCATAGAGTTGGGGCCGTACGGTTTGAAGTATGTGCCTCGGACAGCAGTTAAGTCTCAAGCACTTGTTGATTTCATCAATGATTGGACGGAAATGCAAGCACCTGAAGAAAAGCCGGATCACACGTATTGGACCATCCATTTTGACGGATCCAGGCAGTTGGAAGGTTCGGGGGCTGGAGTCGTATTAACTTCCCCACGAGGTGATAAGTTTTGTTATGTTCTCCGCTTAATGTTCCCTTGTACTAACAATGCAGCTGAGTATGAAGCCTTGCTCCATGGTCTCCGGATGGCTAAGGAGATGAATCTAAGTCGAGTTAAGTGCTTTGGTGACTCGGACCTTGTGGCTCAGCAAGTGTCTGGCACTTGGGACTCCAAGGACCCACTCATGGCAGCATATCGTCGGGAGGTGGATACTGTTGCAGGTTATTTCAAAGGCTATCAGGTGGACCACGTGGACTGGCGGAAAAATGAAGCGGCGGACGCTTTAAGCCGGCTGGGCTCTCAGCGCAAAACCGGTCCCGCCCAATGTTTTTCTGGATGTGCTACACAACCCGTCGGTCAAGATCCCTGGTGAAGAGGATTTGGCTATTCCTGATCCGGAGGCTCAATTGGTGGCAACTCTTCATGTTATTCTGGATTGGACGCTTCCTTATCTGGCGTACAAGAACCGGGGCGAGTTGCCAGAGGATGAGATTCTGGCCCGGCAAATAATCCGGCGATCCAAGTCCATGGCTATCATCAACGGCGAGTTGCATCATTGCAGTGTATCAGGAGCTTTTCAACGCTGCGTGTCTCCTGAAGAAGGCCGTGCAATTTTGCGTGAGATCCACGAAGGAGATTGTGGTCACCACGCCGGTTCAAAGTCTCTGGTGGCTAAAGCGTTTCTCCATGGCTTCTATTGGTTAACTGCTCATGCTGATGCGGAGGATCTGGTCAGACGATGTGATGGTTGCCAAAGGTTTTCAAGACGTGCTCATGTACCGGCTCAAGAATTGAGAATGATTCCAATTAGTTGGCCGTTTGCGACTTGGGGGCTGGATATGGTTGGGCCTTTCAAAAGGTCCAAAGATTAGAAGACCCACCTCCTGGTGGCGGTTGACAAGTTTACAAAGTGGGTGGAGGCAGAACCTGTTAGCAAGTGTGATGCGGCCACGGTGGTTCAGTCCATTAAAAAAGTGATTTTCCGGTTTGGCTTTCCACACAGTATCATCACAGATAATGGTACCAATTTGTCCAAAGGTGCTATGAAGGAGTTCTGCGAACAGGAGCACATCCGGCTCGACGTTTCATCAGTGGCACATCCACAGTCCAATGGTCAAGCAGAAAGAGCTAATCAAGAGATCTTGAGAGGCATCAAGCCCCGGCTCATGGTTCCTTTGCAGAGAACGCCGGTTTGTTGGGTAGAAGAATTACCATCTGTGTTATGGAGCATCAATACAACGCCCAATAGATCAACAGGATACACGTCGTTCTTCATGTTTTATGGAGCGGAGGCGGTTCTCCCCAGTGATATCCGTCATGATTCACCACGTGTAACGGCTTATATTGAAGCGGACAACGAGACAGCACGGCAAGATGCTTTGGACCGGTTGGATGAAGAGCGTGACATCACAGCCGCCCGATCGGCGATTTACCAGCAGGATCTTCGTCGTTATCACAGTCGCCGAGTCAGAACCAGAACCTTTCAGGAAGGAGATTTGGTGCTTCGGCTCATCCAAGATCAGACTGATATGCATAAGTTATCCCCACCTTGGGAGGGGCCTTTCGTGGTCAGCAAGAATCTGCACAACGGGTCATACTATCTGATCGATATTCGAGAACATAAGGACTCACGTACATCAGAGGAGGAGACCAACAGGCCGTGGAACATAGCTCATCTTCGGCCTTATTATACCTGAGCCATTGGTTTTACTTATGTACATATTACAACAATGTATATATTAACTATAATAAACCGGAATCTCAGCTAAAGCAGGGTATCTGTTCTTTTACATCATGTGTGGTTACACGGAGTTGTTCTAAAGCGGCTTCCGGTTTACCCCTTGAGTTCGCTTTGCTAAAAGCATCTTGTTATATCACTTGGAGGATTGGTCGTGTCTGAACCAATTCCATGCCTCTTGATAGGCAAGAGCCACCAGATCACTTGGGGACTTGGTCATGTCTGAACCAGTCATGCCTCTTGATCGGCTTAAGGCCACAGAATCACTTGGGGGCTTGGTCGAACCCGAACCATGACCATGCCACTTGATCGGCATAAATGCCACGGTTTCATTTGGGGACCTGGCTGACTAGAACCATAGTTACACCTAACGGGAGCTTGGTCGTGTTCGGCCATGGTAACACCATCTGATCAATTCACATAAACCTTTTTTTGCAACGTTTTTTCATTGCACTTGATTTACACTTTTCTTTGAAGGGGGGTTTTTGCTTTTTATTGTGTTTTTAAACCAACAAAGTTTTTAAACCAATCCATTGACAGAACACAGTTCACGTCAATCCGGAGAATATTTGCCCGGTTTGATCCTTGTTGTTAACATCCTCTTACGGAGTAACACGATGTTTATTATAACCCGGCACAGTTTACATGGTAAACCAGAGTCATATACAGGAGCTGTTATCTCCTCAATAGTGTGGGTTTGCAAAACTCCGCTTCAAGATTGGCCAAGCCAACTTCACGCTCAATGATGGAAGGTATTATATATCTCAAATGTTTGATCATATACTTAAAATTTTGTTTTGGATGTTTTGATTTCATATATGCGGACATCATATTCTGCCTGACGGTACAACCGTGGTGGCACTTGACGAATTTCTCATTTCATAAAGTGCTTTGGAAAGTTCATTACCATAGGAAGAACAAATTATGCACGAAGGCATATCAACATCAAAGGTATCAGCTAGCCTATTACAAGGCAACATGGTGCCCATAATAATATAATTGTTTTTCGCAAAGGAGAGGCAGTTTTAAAACTGGCTTCCGGTTCAAGCTTGGTCACCAGCCCGGCCTGATGGTTGTGGGTCATCCTGCACCGCTTCAGCCTCCGTTTCTCTACCCAGTGGCTAGAAATCCACGGTTGTCCAGTCGATTCCCATTAATGCTTGAAAAACAGCTTCGTCATGGATCAGCAATGACGGGTCAATATCGGGAGCGTAAGTATGCTTACGGATTGGAGGGATCAAATTTTCCGATTCATGGATTGGTGCAGCTATTCGCTTGTTTTGACTGTCATATTGGGCTTGATAATGAGACAAGTCTGCTTCTTCAGCCAATTGACAGGCTAGCGGACGTACCTCCCGGTTTATTGCTCGCAGATCCGCTTCACCAAATTCTGACCCGTCTTCCTTCAAGCTGGGATAGCCCTGAGCAGCTTCAATAGGATCAAAATCCGGCACCCAGGCTTTTGCCCGGATTAAGGCATTGATTGCACTGGTTCGAGTAGCAGATTTCTTCAGCTCTTCAACCCGGGCAGGAAGCACCGACAGTTTCATCAGAGTATCTTGAATCAAAGTGGGCGCCGGTTTGTTATGAGATGCGGTACAGATGATCCGCTAGGCACCAGTATACAATTGTTCAACCAATGTATAGGCGGCCTTGAATTTCTTCTGCACATCTGATCCCACGTGACCAATGCGTGTCCCTGAAATACCATAAAGGGTTAATAAACCGGAGACTCTATAAGAAGGCAGAGCCAATTCAGAAGGCAAACTGGCTTACCAAAGATAGCAGTAGTCATGGCATGCACGTGCCGCTTTATGCTGGTCAGTTCATCTGCTACTGGTTTTGGTGCAGCCTCGGCATCCTCTGCTCGTTTGATCAAAGCGGACTTTTCAGTGGCCCAATCCGCCCGCTTCTTCTTGAAGCTCTCCTTAAGCTGTTCCATGGCACTTAAAGCGCTGGCCAATTCCTCTCTTGCTTTGGAGGTTTCCGCCTGTTGGGTTTTCAGGTTTTCTTGGAGATCGGTGACATGGTTTTCTTTCGTCTTCAGCTCCGCCTGCATGCATACAGATATATGCCTCAACAAATCGGTATAAGGATTCAGGTACCAATCACATAACTAGTTATGCACTTAGCACTTGGGGGCTAATGCATATTCGATCTTGAAAGTGCAACTATCCCTAGGTGGTTTTGGTAATTCATAACAACATATAGCTCATTGAGCTAATGCTATTCCAAGATGATTATTTCAGGAAAGCTCAATGATTGGCATGGCATGGATGTGAAAGTGGAACCCTCAAAATGCTAAGGACAAAGGATTGGCTCAAGCTCAAAAGCTCAAGACTCTTCATTTTATATTTTAGTGATCCAAGATCACATTGAGTCTTTAGGAAAGCCCAATACTATCAAGGAGGGATGAGGTGTTGCTTAATGAGCCTCTTGCTTCATGTGCTTAATGATATGCTCCAAAATCCCCAGCTACTTTCCCATATCCACAAAAGACCTAAACCCTAAGCCAAACTCGGTCATACCAATTCTATCTATCTGGTGCCACCGAGTTTCATATGTCATTAGCCACTGCCAAACCCTAGCAATTCGGTCCTACCGATAGGGATCTCGGTCTCACCGAGATGGGGTTGCAAACCCTCTGTTTCCCTTTCATAACTTTTCGGTCTCACCGAAAGAGCGAATCGGTCCCACCGAGATTGCAATGTAAACTCTGTGTTTCCCTTTTGTACCTTTTCGGTCTCACCGAAAGAGCAAATCGGTCCCACCGAGTTCACCTGACCAACTCTCTGGTTAGCTTATTACCAAACTCGGTCTCACCGAGTTTGTGTAATCGGTCTCACCGAGATTACGTTATGCCCAAACCCTAACAGAATCGGTCCTACCGAGTTGCATGTCAGTCCCACCGAAAATCTCTAACGGTCACTAGGTTTACCTTTTTGGTCTGACCGAGTTTTTTGATTCGGTCCCACCGAGATTGGAAAACTTTGTGTAATGGTTGGATTTTGTGTGGAGGCTATATATACCCCTCCACCTCCTCTTCATTCGAAGAGAGAGCCATCAGAACACATACATCATTCCAACTCATATGTTCTGAGAGAGAACCACCTACTCATGTGTTGAGAACAAGATATCCCCAAGTTGCTTTCCACTCAAATCTTCTTTCCATCAGATCCAAATCCTATGAGAGAGAGTTGAGTGTTGGGGAGACTATCATTTGAAGCACAAGAGCAAGGAGTTCATCATCAACACACCATTTGTTACTTCTTGGAGAGTGGTGTCTCCTAGATTGGCTAGGTGTCACTTGGGAGCCTCCGACAAGATTGTGGAGTTGAACCAAGAAGTTTGTAAGGGCAAGGAGATCGCCTACTTCGTGAAGATCTACCGCTAGTGAGGCAAGTCCTTCGTGGGCGATGGCCATGGTGGGATAGACAAGGTTGCTTCTTCGTGGACCCTTCGTGGGTGGAGCCCTCCGTGGACTCGCGCAACCGTTACCCTTCGTGGGTTGAAGTCTCCATCAACGTGGATGTAGGATAGCACCACCTATCCGAACCACGGGAAAAACATCTGTGTCTCCAATTGCGTTTGAATTCTCCAAACCCTTCCCTTTACATTCTTGCAAGTTGCATGCTTTACTTTCCGCTGCCAATACACTCTTTGCATTCTTGCTTGAATTGTGTGATGATTGCTTGACTTGTCCTAAAATAGCCAAAATCTGCCAAGAACTAAAATTGGGAAAAGGTCAAGTTTTTATTTGGTCAAGTAGTCTAATCACCCCCCCCCCCTCTAGACATACTTTCGATCCTACAAGTGGTATCAGAGCTTTGGTCTCCATTTGCTTTGATCTCCATAGCTTTTGGTGGTCATAGCCTTGGTTTCACAACCTAGGAGAGTATGGCGTCTAGCGAGGGAAATTATCACCGTAGAGGTCCTTACTTTGATGGTACTAATTTTGCTAGTTGGAAGCATAAAATGAAAATGCATATTCTTGGACATAACCCCGCCGTTTGGGCTATTGTGTGTGTTGGTTTGCAAGGTGACTTCTTTGATGGGAGAGAACCAAACCGTGAAGCTACCGCGGATGAGTTGAAGATGTTGCAATACAATGCTCAAGCTTGTGATATTATCTTCAACGGATTATGCCCCGAAGAATTCAACAAAATCAGCCGTCTTAAGAATGCAAAGGAAATTTGGGACACTTTGATTGATATGCATGAAGGTACCGACTCCGTCAAGGAATGCAAGTTGGATGTGCTTCAAAGTCAACTTGACAAGTTCAAGATAAAGGATGGTGAAGGTGTCGCTGAAATGTACTCTAGGCTTGCTCTCATCACAAATGAGATTGCCGGCTTAGGAAGTGAAGAGATGACCGATAGATTCATCATCAAGAAGATCCTAAGAGCCTTGGATGGAAAATATGATACCGTGTGCATGTTGATCCAAATGATGCCCAACTACAAAGATCTCAAGCCAACGGAAGTAATTGGAAGAATTTTTTCTCATGAGATGTCACTTAAGGATAAAGAGGAACTTCACAAAAAATCAAGTGGTGCCTACAAAGCCTCATGTGAAGCCCCTACATCATCAAGTGAGAGACAAAACTTCAACGAAGAATTGAGCTTAATGGTGAAGAACTTCAACAAGTTCTACAAGAGTAGAAACAAATATAGAAGCTTCAAGTCAAGGTCCTACAATGACAAAAGATCTTCTAGTCGAGAGCGAAACTGCTACAATTGTGGAAGACCCGGACACTATTCCAATGAGTGTACGGCTCCCTACAAGAGAAGAGAAGATTCTCCAAAAAGAAGAAGCAAAGATTCACCACCAAGAGAGAGAAGGAGTAGAGATGATCATTATGAACGAAGATACTCACGGAGAAGCAAGGATTCGGAAAGGAAGGAAAAATCATCAAGGAGCTACACAAAACGAAGACATCAAGCTCATGTTGGTGAATGGGTATCCGGCTCCGACTCCGACAACCACTCCGAGAGAAGTTATCACTCCGACTCCGAAGATACTCAAGATGAAGGTGTTGCCGGTCTAGCACTTGTGTCAACCAACTCCTACAACATATTTGACTCACCAAATGAAGGAATTGGAAGATGCATCATGGCCAAGGGTCCTAAGGTAACACACCCCGAGTATGTTGATTTTAACAGTGATGAAGATGACTTGTTAGGTGATGATGATTTGCTTGTTGACAACTCTAGTGATGAATACTATGATGAAACGTCAATTAATCATGCTAATCAAGATAAAACGAATGACAATGATAAGGAGAAGATTGAGGCTCTAACTACAGAACTAAACACTCTTAAGTTAGCTCATGAAACTATCTTCGAAGATCATCGAGAACTTTTAAGAGCTCATGAGAAGTTACGCTTTGAAAAGCTCAATCTTGAGCAAGAGCATGAGTTTTTAAAAGCAATCAATGATGATCTCCGCAAGAAAAGTTATTCTTACATTGCCAAGCGTTTACTCTTATCCACTTACATGCCTCAAGTCAAGTCTAGTAACAAGAACAAGAAAGATTCTTCCTCTAGTAGTAACAATGATCATGCTAAATCCAATATTGTTGCTTCTAGTAGTTCTCTTGATTCCACTAATGATTCTCTTAGCCAAGTTACACTTGAGCAAGAAAATAGCTTATTGAAGGGAATTATAGAGAGAGGAATGTACAAAAGCCTTGCCGGGAGTAAGCAATTCGAGGAAATTGTGCGCAAGCAAGGAATGCACTAGAAGAATCAAGGTGTTGGTTTTGAACGAAAGTTCAATGCCAATGGAGTTGAGTGGGAAGAAGATCAAACCCCAAGACAAAGTTTGTTCCTCAACAAGAGAAGTGTGATACTTCCTTCAAGGGGACACAAGCTCAAGATGATCTTCCACCACAAGACTACAAGCAAAAAGGCAAGGACAAGCTTCAAGAGGAAATTGATGCATTTGAAGAACCTCCTAAGACCTTAGTCAAGTGGATTCCCAAGACTACTTCAAGTTCCACTTCGTCAAGTAGGACTACAACTCCAAGGATTCCCATCAAGATGATGTGGATCCAAAAGAAGAAGAACTAGAGAGTTCTTGAGGGTGACTCCGCCAACATACTTCACTCTTATCATTTTGGCAAGAACAAGTGCAATCAACTTCCACATCTTGCACTAGTTCAAGGAGTCACAAACCCTCTTGTTGGTAAGACAAGGGACAAGGTAACCTAAAAGTTTTCATGGACATCATCTTGTGTGTGCATCACTCTATGTCTATGGATATCCTTGTTTGTTCCTTGTGGGACTAACCCATGTAGGTATTGAAAGTACAATTCACTCAAATGGATAGCTCCAAGTGATCTACATCAACATTGAGCATCCACATCTTCAACATCTACATGAAGTCATCATCGACAAAACCCAAGGTTAGTTCATCCCTTTTAGGGGGGATATCACATCTAGGGGGAGCTTTACTCTAAGACTTGAGCTTGAGCAACTCCAAAAGATGTGAACACAACAATGCTTTATGTAAAAGTGGTAACCCCACTTGAGCTTAAACGATGAGTATGACCTATGATCAAGTGTTCTCACTTGACTCCTAAGTCAATATACTCATATATAGATGACCTAGTCATCGCAAATTGCTTGATAGATGCTAGAATTGGTTGTGCATGCTTTGTCACATATTTCATTTGCCATCTTATTGTGTGAGCATGTTGGTTGCATATTTTACTCATTCGAGGACATACACTTGTTGTTTTGATTGTTTGGCTTTATTTCTTTTTGCCAAGTGGATGGACAAGAATGCCTAAGAACTTCCTGTAGCTATCTATGCTTTTCTCGTCTCAAACTCTATTCATGCTACATCACAAAATTTGATCAAGTCAGATTCGAACCACTCTGTGTGAGGAGCACTCGGAGTCCCCGATTCGTCATAGACTTAAACTTCCAAAACCTCTTTGTGATTCTCGGTCCGACCGATTCCCCACTTTCGGTCCTACCGAGATCATTAAGTTGATCTAGGTTTTCAATCTCGGTGCAACCGATTTGAACTTCTCGGTCACACCGAGTTGCAGTAACTGCTCGCAGTAATGCATCTCGGTGCCACCGAGTTGTTCCACTCGGTCACACCGACAGGGTCGGGCTATATATAGTCACGGGCAAAAATTTGGAAATTTCTCCGAACCCCTTCGCCCGCGCGATAGCCTGCTCTGCCAACTTGGTCTCCGGATCGTCTCCTCGCCGCCAGCAGCCTCCTGTCGCTGGTCTCCGTCGCCGTTAACGGGAATTCTACCCCGCCGTTGCCGCCGTAGCGAGTCTCCGCCGCACTAGGGTATGGACTCGATCTTTGTGCTAATCTCCAATCCGATTCCTAGCACATTGTGATCATCATGATTCTTGCCACGTTTGATAAACTCCTATCCAGTCAATGAACTCGTAGATTAGGTTTAATTCGAAAATTTTAGGGTTAGGTTTCCGCCAAAACCATCTCGGACCCACCGAGTTGAAAAACTCGGTCCCACCGATTTGGCTTACGCCATTGCACAAGTGAGACTCGGTCTGACCGAGAATTACTTATCGGTGTGACCGATTTTGGAATTCTGTGAAACCCTAGCAGTCTCGGTGCCACCGAACTGTGACTCGGTCTGACCGAGTTCACTAGTTTAGGTTCCAAAACTGCTTCGGTATCACCGAGTTTAGAAATCGGTAGATCCGAGATGCTTTCAGTGGGAAACTAAAACTAAGTTTTTGGATTATTCTTTTGCAAAAATCTCTGCATTTTGTGATGCTCATCCACTCTATCTCATCTATAACCTATTCACAAGGTCAGGAGTCAGAGTTTGCATCATATCAGAGCAAAGTGATAGCCAGAACCTGTCAGAACAGCAAGTGCAGCTGAGTGAGGGCACTAGTCCCTCAAGTTCCTCAGATGATGGCAGCAGGAGCACCCCTAGCGATCTGCTTAAGGCTGCCACAAGACAGAGAAAGAAGAGAACCTCAGACTCAGAAGATGAGGATTATGTGGCAGAAGAGGAAGCAACCTCCAAGAGAGTTGAGCCAGCACAGGGTACAAAGCCAGGGTTGAAGTTCAAAAGGCCAGCAGGCAGGCAGCCTATGTCAAAGGCAAGAGCTTCAACTGAGAAGCCCACTCCCATTGAGCCAGTTGCTGCTGAGGGCAATAAGAGGAAAGAAAGGGTGAAGAAAACTGTAGCCAGAGTGCTTGGCAAAGCTTCCATCATGGATGAAGAGGAAGAAGAAGAGGTGGCTGCACCAGCACCAAAAGCACCCAAGCTGATGGGTGATGCCATAAGGTCAGGGGCAGCTGCTTCCAAGGCCAAGCCTGCTCCAAAGCCCAAGCCAAAAAGGAATACAAGAAGCATCCCAGCTGCTAAAAAGAACAAGGCCCCAGTGCCTGAAGCTGCAGAAGAAGAGGAAGAGAATGTCCTCAGAAAGCTCAAGCCCAAGATCCCAGACCACAACGATGCTCATCCTGTGGCTGAGGATATGAAACTCAGGAGAGATTCAGGGCTCCGGAAGTGGAGAGAAGCAGACTCATATTCTTCAAGGAGAAGGGCTGCAGTGGACTACAGGTTTCACACCAAGGAGCAGCAAGACTTCTATGAGACAGTGCTGCTAGACAAGAAGCCCATTGTCTGTGACATGAGATGGGTCGATTGGCAATATATCAAGGATAATGAGGAGTACTTCCCTGGAGTGCAGGACAGCTTCAAGGCGTGTGGAGTAGAGGACTTTGTTGGGCAAAAGCTCACAAAGTGGAACGAGGAACTCATCATGCAGTTCTACTCCACAGCACATTTTTATCCAGATGGTAGGATAATTTGGATGTCAGAGGGTACGAGGTACCAGTCCACAGTTGCTGAATGGGCTCAGCTGATAAATGCCCCAGAAGAGCAAGCAGATGACTTGGACGTTTATGCTAAGAAGAAGATGGACCACAACTCCATGTCCAACATGTACAAGGAGATTCCAAATGAAGCACTTGACACTTTCAAGTTTGGCTCAGTACATTATCTTCTATCAGGGCTGCCCACTATCAACTGGATACTAAGGCACACCTTATTGCCCAAGTCTGGAGATCACAAGATGATCAGAGGCCACGCGATCAACTTGCTTCATATCTTTGACGTGCCTCAGAAATTCAAGGTGATGAGCCTAATGGTAGAGACCATTAAGAGGACAGCAGCAGACCAGAAGAGGAGCTGTGGATATGCCCCACAGATTCAGGAGCTCATCAACTCCAAGATGGGCATGGGCATATACCTATTGGACAAGGAACACTTGCCTATCCATCCGGACTTTGAAGATAACCAAGTGGTCATGACTGAGAATGAGCCTTCATCTGCCCAAGCACAAGCCAAGAAGGAGAAGGCTAGGAAGGAGAAAGCTGCCAAGATGCCTACTCAAGTGGAGGCATCTGAATATTTTTTGAAAACCAAACAAGAGCAGCTTGGTTACTTGATTGCATTCACCCTGCGGATTGAGCAAGGACTAGCCACCCTAACTCAAAACCAGGCAAGCTTAGAGAGGATCATGGAACAAAAGTTCTATGACTTGGATGTCAAAGTGACAGAGATTCAGTCTGCAGTAGAGCAGCTCCAGGATGACATGCAGGAGAGGAGAGGCAAGACTACAACTGATGCCTTTGCCAGAGTGCCCCGAGCTCCGAGGTCGTCTGCAGTGCCAGTTCCTGACACAAGGGCAACCGCCTTAGCTCCAGCCGCAGCATCAGCTCCAACTCCAGCATCTACTTCAGCTCCAGCGTCTACTTCAGCATCTACGGAAGCCTTCGTCCTTGGAGTGATCCGGACTCCACCACCACCTGAAGATCAAGCCTGAGTGTCTACTTAGCACTATGCATTTTCTAGGAACTTTTTGGTAACTTGTTGCCAAAGGGGGAGAAAATGTATAGATCATAGGCTTCGAGAGAGAGTGTTGCTTTTATTCTATCTTGTTTTATTTGGTGGTTTTTCGAACTTCGTTTGCTTTTGTGTGAGATACTACGTCATTATCTGTGTGAGACATCGATGATCATGTGTTTGATCATAAGCTACACTTAATGTTTGCTTAATGCTATTATCTTATCTATCTTATGTGATCATTCACTATTCTTGGTGATGAGTGCATGTATTTCATTCTTATCATTTTAAGCACTCCACCAAGATGTATGTGACATGGAAGAGTAACCCATGACTCTAACTCTTTGTGCATTTGCAGTCCAAAGCAAATTTTAAATATGCACAAATTTAGGGGGAGCTCTTACTTTTCACATACTTCTCAAAGTGACGATATATTTCATGCTTATTATCATTTGTCGAAGCTTTGATCTATATGTTTTCATCAATTACCAAAAAGGGGGAGATTGAAAGTGCAACTATCCCTAGGTGGTTTTGGTAATTCATAACAACATATAGCTCATTGAGCTAATGCTATTCCAAGATGATTATTTCAGGAAAGCTCAATGATTGGCATGGCATGGATGTGAAAGTGGAACCCTCAAAATGCTAAGGACAAAGGATTGGCTCAAGCTCAAAAGCTCAAGACACTTCATTTTATATTTTAGTGATCCAAGATCACATTGAGTCTTTAGGAAAAGCCAATACAATCAAGGAGGGATGAGGTGTTGCTTAATGAGCCTCTTGCTTCATGTGCTTAATGATATGCTCCAAAATCCTCAGCTACTTTCCCATATCCACAAAAGACCTAAACCCTAAGCCAAACTCGGTCATACCGATTCTATCTATCCGGCGCCACCGAGTTTCATATGTCATTAGCCACTGCCAAACCCTAGCAATTCGGTCCTACCGATAGGGATCTCGGTCTCACCGAGATGGGGTTGCAAACTCTCTGTTTCCCTTTCGTAACTTTTCGGTCTCACAGAAAGAGCGAATTGGTCCCACCGAGATTGCAATTTAAACTCTGTGTTTCCCTTTTGTAAATTTTCGGTCTCACCGAAAGAGCAAATCGGTCCCACCGAGTTCACCTGACCAAATCTCTGGTTAGCTTATTACCAAACTTGGTATCACCGAGTTTGTGTAATCGATCTCACCGAGATTATGTTATGCCCAAACCCTAACAGAATCGGTCCTACCGAGTTGCATGTCAGTCCCACCGAAAATCTCTAACGGTCACTAGGTTTACCTTTTCGGTCTGACCGAGTTTTTTGATTCGGTCCCACCGAGATTGGAAAACTGTGTGTAACGGTTGGATTTTGTGTGGAGGCTATATATACCCCTCCACCTCCTCTTCATTCGAAGAGGGAGCCATCAGAACACATACATCATTCCAACTCATATGTTCTGAGAGAGAACGACCTACTCATGTGTTGAGACCAAGATATTCCATTCCTACCATATGAATCTTGATCTCTAGCCTTCCCCAAGTTGCTTTCCACTCAAATCTTCTTTCCATCAGATCCAAATCCTATGAGAGAGAGATGAGTGTTGGGGAGACTATCATTTGAAGCACAAGAGCAAGAAGTTCATCATCAACACACCATTTGTTACTTCTTGGAGAGTGGTGTCTCCTAGATTGGCTAGGTGTCACTTGGGAGCCTCCGACAAGATTGTGGAGTTGAACCAAGAAGTTTGTAAGGGCAAGGAGATCGCCTACTTCGTGAAGATCTACCGCTAGTGAGGCAAGTCCTTCGTGGGCGATGGCCATGGTGGGATAGACAAGGTTGCTTCTTCATGGACCCTTCGTGGGTGGAGCCCTCCGTGGACTCGCGCAACCATTACCCTTCGTGGGTTGAAGTCTCCATCAACGTGGATGTAGGATAGCACCACCTATCCGAACCACGGGAAAAACATCCGTGTCTCCAATTGCGTTTGAATTCTCCAAACCCTTCCCTTTACATTCTTGCAAGTTGCATGCTTTACTTTCCGCTGCCAATATACTCTTTGCAAGCTTGCTTGAATTGTGTGATGATTGCTTGACTTGTCCTAAAATAGCCAAAATCTGCCAAGAACTAAAATTGGGAAAAGGTCAAGTTTTTATTTGGTCAAGTAGTCTAATCACCCCCCCCTCTAGACATACTTTCAATCCTACAGATCTTCATCTTTCAATTGCTTGCAAAGTCCCAAGATCAATACAAGTATTCAACTTGGCACTTGGGGGCTAATGGCTATTTGCTCGTATGTATATTCTGATGTGGCAATCTCAATTACTTAAAGTACCGGTTTAACTACGCTAAGTTGAACCGGCCCTTGGGGGCTACATCGGCAAAAGTTCACAGTTTTAAGATTCATGTTAGTAAGTCCCGGTTTGAAAGAAGATTACAAACCGGCCCTTGGGGGCTAAGGAGAGTCGGTGAATATTGAAGCGTACAAGCAAGAAAGAGTGTATGGAAGTTACCTCGTATTTATCCTTCATCATATTAATCAGACTGGCTTCATAGTCACGGCTGGCATACAGCCGGTTCAGATAGCCGGAATGGATATCTTGGGCGTTCAGAGCAGCGTAAGTCGACAGATCAGCATTCCACTTGCCTTTACCAAAGGCAGCAAATTCTTCCTTGGCAGAATGTTTGGACAAAGCAACAGGATTGCTTGGCTCGGTATGGTCAGTGCCAGTAATGACAACCTCATCCTCCTGAGTATCGCCGGTTTGCACTGGAGCTGTTGGCTTGTCAGTAGGTTTTGCTGGACCGGTGGATCTCTCAATCCGGATGGAGCCTGTGGGCTGAATGACAGGACCTGAGGCATCAGTAGGTCTCTCTTCAGCAATAAGATCGTCGTCTTGCTGCGGTGGATCGTTGGGTATATCCTCAGGAATAGCCGCTTCAAGATCGGTATTTTCTTCGGCCGCTTTGTCCAGGCGGGCCTTCTTGCTTGGTCTGAGTTTGGCCCTGGAAAGAATAACAAAATCAAATATAGCATATGTTCTAAGGCAATGTACTGTAAGTATCATAATAAGTATGGCTTACCCAACCACCGTTTTGAGCGGTGGCAGCTGAGTAGCCGATGACTCGCCAGAGGATGAGTGGGAAGTAACCTGGTAATTGGAGTCAGATGGATTAAGAGGTTGGCGAAAGCAGCCCGCTTTAGGACAATCACTGACGAGCAAATTAGAGACCTCTGAACGGTGTTTCTGAACCGGACTGTTCGGTAAACCGGCGGAGGTAACTACCTGGCCGCTGTGCCGGGTTGTGCGGCGAGCCTCGTGCTGTTGGGTCTTCATAAGAAATTTGGGATCCAAATAAGCAAGAGGATGAGAAAATTTAACTTTCTGGTTTGCCTGACGGATTTTTAGCGAAGGCAAAGGTTCTGAATCGGAAGAGAGAATAATTACCTCTGCAGCATTAGCGTGGCTGGCTTCGGCATCATCCTGACAAATATCATCATCAATAAGACGCATGAAAAATAAGCCAGGTGAGTCAAGATCTACCTCAAGGTCCGGATTATCCACATCATCATCAGGGGCCGGATTAGAAGATGTAGTAGTTCTTTTCCTGTGGGCAGTCTTCTTTACAGCTTTAGTCTTTTGCCGGGTTGCTCGTTCCGGTTTGTCTGGTTTTTCAGGTTTCTCCTGCGGCAATTTCTTGCTCCAAAACGGATCATTGCCCTGATTACACAGATACTGATATTAAACGATGACCAGATATATCAACAATAGATTCAGCAAAAGGAAAAATCAAGGTCTTACAGCTGGCGGTTTGTTGGTGGCACAGAAGGGAAGCAGGCCGTTTTTAGCACAGATATGTTCTGGTTCATTCAGCATCTTATTCACAGCTTCTGTGATTTCTTCATCAGTGAGCTGGATTCTGGAATGTCGCAGTGGGTCTTCAACACTGCCGGTATATTCACACATCAAACCGGAGCGCTGACTAAGGGGCAGTATGCTCCATGATATCCAACAGCGAGCGAGATCAACCCCTGTTAAACCGTTGGCCATAAAGGCTCTAAGCTTCGACAGTTGAGGAGCATATTTGCTTCTCTCCTGAGCAGTCAATCTTTGTGGAAAAGGGTGTGTATTGCTGAGCCGCTCCGGACGAAAGCCGGGCAAGGGATTCTCACCAGCAGGGGAGGTATCTTTGAAGTAGAACCATGTCTGATTCCACTCTTTGGGGTGGCTGTGCAGTTTGGCAAGAGGGTATGTGACCTCTTTCCTTTTCTGGATCGCCACGCCAACCAACTCCGTATTGGAGCCGTCAGTAAACTCAGTACGGCGGTTTAGATGGAAAAGGTCTCGGAACAATTCCACTGTGGGCTCCTCTTGAAAGAACGCTTCACAGAGCACTTGGAAGTGACACATATTTGTAACAGAATTGGGGCCAGTATCTTGTGGATGGAGTTGGAAATCGGCCAAAACATCTCGGTAAAATTTAGAACCGGGTGGTTTAAAGCCCCGAGCTAAGTGATCTACAAAAACAACAACTTCTCCTTCTTGAGGAGTGGGAGGGCATTCTTTGCCAGGAGCCCTCCAATGAATGGTATCTTTGCTGCCTAAAGCACTGATCAAGACTAGATCGTCCAGCTGAGCCTCTATGACGCGAGAAGGAACCCAATTACATTCATATACTTGCTTGGCCATGATGGAATCTACAAGGTAGAAGATCTCGGTTCAAAAATACATTTGATCAAGGTATATTGGTATGTGCAATGTTAAACCGGAGACAGATATATCTGAACCGGAGTTTTATGAACCAACATCATTTCGCGGTTCAACAAGGGGACTAATGGTATAAACCGGTTTCGCAATTTTTTCCTACAAGGTTAAACCGCCGGGTTTAAACATTGAAGCAGAGGAGTAAGTTTACAGAAACAGATTTTGTAAGATTTCTCTACAGCGATGGATCTGAAGCAAGTTCAGAAAAAAGATAAATATTCAGAGGTCCAAACAGAGCAGTACCGAATCAATGAACAAGACGTACATACAGATCTATGGTTTTGAGATGTGCAAGCGAAGGCGAAGGATAAACAGCTACCATTACACAGAATAAAGATCTGCGGAGCCATCTAAAGATCTACCATATGAGCAAGAGGCAGGCGATGAACATTGAAGAACTGCGAAACCCTAGGTCAGATCTGCAGGGGAAAGGATGGAAGATTTACCGGAGCTGAGGAAGATGCGGAAGGTTGCCGCGATGCTCTGGTGCGCTCAGGTTGATGCAGCGGCCAAGGTTGAGGCAGAAGTCGACGGCGGCGGTGGAGCTCCGAGGCTGGCGACGCGAGGAAGACGAAGAAGGAACGGAAGGAGAAAATAAATAACCCTTCGGTCCTATTTATAAGGCGAAAGAACATGTGTCAGGCGCGACAATCAAGGAGCCACGAAACAGAGCTGTCGCCTCGATTTCCACCGATCTATTAAACAAAGAAGCATAATGGATAGCTTCGTTATGACAGGTGACGTCACTCTGGTTTACAGCAATCAGAGAAAATGACATCATGGCGGTTTACCAATTTACGAGAAGATGTTGAAGATGAAGCTTTTGTTAAAGGATTGACATGAACCCATTCAAATCAATCTAGGCCTAATGTTGGGGATATTACTACTGGGCGTAAACCGGCCTATCTGGGCCGGGTTACTTCATTAGTAGTTAAGTATGTTAAAGCCCAAGAAGACAGAGGAGGGCTCAAGGCCCATGGCCGGTTCAAGGCCTGTAGCCTTAAACCAGCGTTAGTAATTAACTTGTATTGTAAGTTAGGAATAAGTAGAGACCAAACCGGACACATCTATGAGCCGGTATTGGGACTCCGTAAGCCGATGGGAGTCGCCCGTGTATATAAGGGGACGACCCGGCGGCGGTTCGAGGACAACAGACAACAACTCGAGACTAGGCGAAGCTTGTTTGCTCCCTAGTCATCGAAACCCCATCAATTCCATCACAACTAGACGTAGGCTTTTACCTTCATCGAAGGGGCCGAACTAGTATAAACTCTCTTGCGTCCTTGTGTCCGCTTTAACCCCTTCAAGCTAACCCGTCGCGATGGCTCCACGACTAAGTCCTTTCTCTAGGACATCTGTCGTGAAAAAACCATGACAAGATGGCTAGCACAAACTGGGATACAGATCGAAAGAGGTGCAGGCCTCATGCTTGGGATCCTCCTAAACTACTCCTGGTCATCGGCGGCAGCTACACGTAGTAGTAGGCAACTCCGGTGTAGTAGGAGTAGGTGGCGTCTGGCTCCTGGGCTCCAACATCTGGTCGCAACAAGCTGGTATAGAAAGGGGGAAAGGGGGATCAAAGTAACCGTGAGTACTCATCCAAAGTACTCGCAAGCAAGGATCTACACTACATATGCATTTTATCAATGAAATGGGTAGTATCTGTGGACTGAACTACAGAATGCCGGAATAAGAGGGTGATAGCTAATCCGATCGAAGATTGCGCTTCTGGCAGCCTCCATGTTGAAGCATATAGAAGAGAGTAGATGGTAAGTTCACCAAGTATCATCGTATAGCATAATCCTACCCAGCGATCCTCTCCTCATCACCCTGTGAGAGAGCGGTCACCGTGTTGTATCTGGCACTTAAAAGGGTGTGTTTTATTAAGTATCCGGTTCTAGTTGTCACAAGGTTGAAGTACAGCTCTGGGTCATTCTTTTACCAAGGGACACGACTATTCGAATAGATAAACTTCCCTGCAGGGGTGCACCACATTACCCAACACGCTCGGTCCCTCTGGTCGGGCACACTTTCCTGGGTCATGTCCGGCCTCGGAAGATCAACACGTCGTAGCCCTTCCTAGGCTTAACTGAGAGGTCAGTAGCCGGTCTAAATCCTATGCGCGCAGGGGTCTAGGACCATCACCTGTTGCACACCTGCATGTTGCGTACGCGGTTGGTGAGCAGACCTAGCCTCCCTTATACAAGAGCAGGCGTTCCAGTCCAACCCGGCGCGCGCCGCTCAGTCGCTAACGTCAAGAAGGCTTCGGCTGATACCACAATGTCGAGTGCCCATAACTATTCCCGCGTAGTTGGTTAGTGCGTATAGGCTCGTAGCCAGACTCAGATCAAATACCAAGATCTTGTTAAGCTAGCGTGTTAATTGATGTAACCACGGACATCGACCAGGGGCCAGGCCCACCTCTCACCTAGGTGGTCTCAACCTGCCCTGTCGCTCTGCCACAAAGATCCACCTAGAGGGCCGTCGAGACAAATGTCCTTTCAGCCCCCAATCCGTGAATCACTCGCGGGTACTCTACGAGCCGACCTGACTTTAGTCACCACATGTATCATATATTATGTATATAAGTATATACGCGTGATCACCTCCCGAGTGATCATGGGCCGATAGTATAGCTTGGCAGATGGACAAGAATGTAGGGCCACTGATGATAAACTAGCATCCTATACTAAGCATTTAGGATTGCAGGTAAAGGTAAAAACAGTAGTCGCAAAGACAGGCTATGCAAGATATCATCGGTGCGAGATACATGTGGCGCTCGGCGTTGAACACTAAATCCACATCCCACAAGTGAAGCCGACGCCCGGCGTCCCGAAACAATAGTTCCGGTGGCCGATGTCGGTCGAACACCTTGGCGAATTTGTCTGGCAGCCTCTGCGATGAGGATTAAAGCCAAGTTTTGAAATTTCAAACAACCAAACCGACTTGAGTCAGTTTGGGTGTTTCAAGTTTCAACACTTGCCTTTTAATCGTCATCGCACAGGCTGCCAGACAAAATCGCAATGGTGTTCGACTGCCATTGACGCCGAGAACAGTTGCTTTGGGACGCCGGACGTTGGCGTCACTTGTGGGACATGGATGTAGTATTCGACACCGACGGCCACATGTATCTCGCACTAACGATACTTGCTATTTAGGGTTCCATCGACACCGAGGAACCCCTAACTCGCTCGTCCCCGGGCGACCTCTTTTTTCCTTTCCTTCTTCTCTTCTTTTTCTTTTTCTTCTTCTTCTTCTTCTTCTTCTTCTTCTTCTTTCTTCTTCTCCCTCCTCCTCTTCCTCCCTCCTCCTCCTCCTTCTACTCCTCTTCTTCTTCTAAACTAAAACTAAAACTAATCTAAAATAAACTAAACTAAAATAAACTAAAACTAAACTGAAAATAAAACTAAACTAAAACTAAAACTAAAACAGAAACTAAACTAAAAGAAACTAAAAAAACTAAACTAAGAAAAGGGGGGAAGAACAAACCTGCAGGGGATCGCCGGTGGAGGGCGAAGTCGGCCGGTGGGGCGAGGCGGCGCAGGGGCCGCGGGGAGGAGGGAGGCAGCAGGGCGGGGCGGCGCAGGGCCGCGGGAAGGGGTCTGGCACCGGGGCGGCCCGGCGATGGGGCGCGGCGGGGCGGCGGGGTGACGGGGCGCAGGGGCGGGGGGAGGGTGTTGGAAATATGCCCTGGAGGCAATAATAAAAGGATTATTATTATATTTCCTTGTTCATGATAATTGTCTTTTATTCATGCTATAATTGTGTTATCCGGAAATCGTAATACATGTGTGAATACATAGACACCAACATGTCCCTAGTAAGCCTCTAGTTGACTAGCTCGTTGATCAACAGATAGTCATGGTTTCCTGACTATGGACATTGGATGTCATTGATAATGAGATCACATCATTAGGAGAATGATGTGATGGACAAGACCCAATCCTAAACATAGCACAAGATCGTATAGTTCGTTTGCTAGAGTTTTTCCAATGTCAAGTATCTTTTCCTTAGACCATGAGATCGTGTAACTCCCGGATACCGTAGGAGTGATTTGGGTATACCAAATGTCACAACGTAACTGGGTGACTATAAAGGTATACTACGGGTATCTCTGAAAGTGTCTGTTGGGTTGACACGGATCAAGACTGGGATTTGTCACTCCGTATGACGGAGAGGTATCTCTGGGCCCACTCGGTAATGCATCATCACAATGAGCTCAAAGTGACCAAGTGTCTGGTCACGGGATCATGCATTACGGTACGAGTAAAGTGACTTGCCGGTAACGAGATTGAACGAGGTATTGGGATACCTACGATCGAATCTCGGGCAAGTAACGTACCGACTGACAAAGGGGATTGTATACGGGGTTGCTTGAATCCTCGACATCGTGGTTCATCCGATGAGATCATCGAGGAGCATGTGGGAGCCAACATGGGTATCCAGATCCCGCTGTTGGTTATTGACCGGAGAGCCATCTCGATCATGTCTACATGTCTCCCGAACCCGTAGGGTCTACACACTTAAGGTTCGGTGACGCTAGGGTTGTAGAGATATAATATGCAGTAACCCGAAAGTTGTTCGGAGTCCCGGATGAGATCCCGGACGTCACGAGGAGTTCTGGAATGGTCCGGAGGTGAAGAATTATATATAGGAGGTGCAGTTTCGGCCATCGGGAGAGTTTCGGGGGTCACCGGTATTGTACGGGGACCACCGGAAGGGTCCCGGGGGTCCACCGGGTGGGGCCACCCATCCCGATGGGCCCCATGGGCTGAAGTGGGGAGGGGAACCAGCCCATAGTGGGCTGGTGCGCCCCCCCTTGGGCCCCCCATGCGCCTAGGGTTGGGAACCCTAGGGGAGGGGGCGCCTCCACTTGCCTTGGGGGGCACTCCTCCCCCTTGGTCGCCGCCCCCCCTAGGAGATTCCATCTCCTAGGGCCGGCGCACCCCTAGGGGGCCTATATAAAGGGGGGAGGGAGGGCAGCCGCACCCTGAAGTCTTAGTGCCTCCCTCTCCCCTGCTACACCTCTCCCTCTTGCAGTAGAACGGCGAAGCCCTGCTGCGGTGACTGCTCCATCCACCACCACACTGTCGTGCTGCTGAATCTTCATCAACCTCTCCTTCCCCCTTGCTGGATCAAGAAGGAGGAGACGTCACGCTGACCGTACGTGTGTTGAACGCGGAGGTGCCTTCCGTTCGGCGCTAGGATCTCCGGTGATTTGGATCACGTCGAGTACGACTTCCTCATCCCCGTTCTTTGAACGCTTCCGCGCGTGATCTACAAAGGTATGTAGATGCAATCCGATCACTCGTTGCTAGATGAACTCATAGATGGATCTTGGTGAAACCGTAGGAAAATTTTTGTTTTCTGCAACGTTCCCCAACAGTGGTATTAGAGCTAGGTCTATGCATAGTTCTCTTTGCACGAGTAGAACACAATTTGTTGTGGGCGTAGATGTTGTCGACTTTCTTGCCGCTACTAGTATTATTTTGCTTCAGTAGTATTGTGGGATGAAGCAGCCCGGACCAACCTTACACGTATGCTTACGTGAGACCGGTTCCACCGACTGACATGCACTAGTTGCATAAGGTGGTTGGCGGGTGTCTGTCTCTCCCACTTTAGTTGGAGCGGATTCGATGAAAAGGGTCCTTATGAAGGGTAAATAGAAGTTGATAAATCACGTTGTGGCTTTCACGTAGGTAAGAAAACGTTCTTGCTAGAACCCTATTGCAGCCACGTAAAACTTGCAACAACAATTAGAGGACGTCTAACTTGTTTTTGCAGCAAGTGTTTTGTGATGTGATATGGCCAAAGTTGTGATGAATGATGAATGATATATATGTGATGTATGAGATGTTCATGCTATTGTAATAGGAATCACGACTTGCATGTCGATGAGTATGACAACCGGCAGGAGCCATAGGAGTTGTCTTTATTTTTTGTATGACCTGCGTGTCATTGAGAAACGCCATGTAAATTACTTTACTTTATTGCTAAACGTGTTAGCCATAGTAGTAGAAGTAATAGTTGGCGAGCAACTTCATGGAGACACGATGATGGAGATCATGATGATGGAAATCATGGTGTCATGCCGGTGACAAGATGATCATGGAGCCCCAAGATGGAGATCAAAGGAGCTATGTGATATTGGCCATATCATGTCACTATTATTATTTGATTGCATGTGATGTTTATCATGTTTTTGCATCTTGTTTACTTAGAACGAAGATAGTACTCCCTCCATTTTTGTATACAAGGCCACAAACCCATATTACATGTACCAAGGTAGAAATTAATGGCTACTTAAACCAATGTTGAAAACTAGTCTTTTTTTCTTGCTTGACGTGTTAATTAATGTGTGTTTTTCTCTCCAACACACAACAAGACAACTCTCTCACTCCTTGTTGGTTGATTAATATGGTGCATGCAAATCAATTATCTCACTCCCGCATGCATGCATGAGGTATTAATGTCTTCGGTTGCTAGTACAAGGCAAACCTCATCAATTTTACATCGATTTGTGTTAGTGGCCTTGTATAGATGCAAATTGTATTTTTGATAGTGGCCTTGTATACAAAAATGGAGGGAGTAAATAAGATGATCCCTCATAATAATTTCAAGAAAGTGTTCCCCCTAACTGTGCACCGTTGCGACAGTTCGTTGCTTCGAAGCACCACGTGATGATCGGGTGTGATAGATTCCAACGTTCACATACAACGGGTGTAAGACATATTTACACATGCAAACACTTAGGTTGACTTGACGAGCCTAGCATGTACAGACATGGCCTCGGAACACAGAAGACCGAAAGGTCGAGCATGAGTCGTATAGAAGATACGATCAACATGAAGATGTTCACCGATGTTGACTAGTCCGTCTCACGTGATGGTCGGACACGGCCTAGTTAACTCGGATCATGTTATACTTAGATGACTAGAGGGATGTCTATCTGAGTGGGAGTTCATTGAATAATTTGATTTAGATGAACTTAATTATCATGAACTTAGTCTAAAATCTTTACAACATGTATTGTAGATCAAATGGCCAATGTTGTCCTCAACTTCAACGCGTTCCTAGAGAAAACCAAGCTGAAAGACGATGGCAGCAACTATACGGACTGGGTCCAGAACCTGAGGATCATCCTCATAGCTGCCAAGAAAGATTATGTCCTACAAGCACCGCTAGGTGACGCGCCTATTCTCCCTGCAGAACAAGACGTTATGAACGCTTGGCAGACACGTACCGATGATTACTCCCTCGTTCAGTGCGGCATGCTTTACAGCTTAGAACTGGGGCTCCAAAAGCGTTTTGAGAGACACGGAGCATATGAGATGTTCGAAGAGCTGAAAATGGTTTTTCAAGCTCATGCCCGGGTCGAGAGATATGAAGTCTCCGACAAGTTCTTCAGCTGTAAGATGGAGGAAAACAGTTCTGTCAGTGAGCACATACTCACTATGTCTGGGTTACATAACCGCTTGACTCAGTTGGGAGTTAATCTCCCGGATGACGCGGTCATTGACAGAATCCTTCAGTCACTTCCACCGAGCTACAAGAGCTTTGTGATGAACTTCAATATGAAGGGGATGGAAAAGACCATTCCTGAAGTATTTGCAATGCTGAAATCAGCAGAGGTAGAAGTCAAAAAGGAACATCAAGTGTTGATGGTGAATAAAACCACTAAGTTCAAGAAAGGCAAGGGTAAGAAGAACTTCAAGAAGGACGGCAAGGGAGTTGCCGCGCCCGGCAAGCAAGCTGCCGGGAAGAAGCCAAAGAATGGACCCAAGCCCGAGACTGAGTGTTTTTATTGCAAGGGAAGTGGTCACTGGAAGCGGAACTGCCCCAAATACTTAGCGGACAAGAAGGCCGGCATCACGAAAGGTATATGTGATATACATGTAATTGATGTGTACCTTACCAGTACTCGTAGTAGCTCCTGGGTATTTGATACCGGTGCGGTTGCTCACATTTGTAACTCAAAGCAGGAGCGCGGAATAAGCGGAGACTGGCGAAGGACGAGGTGACGATGCGCGTCGGGAATGGTTCCAAGGTCGATGTGATCGCCGTCGGCACGCTACCTCTACATTTACCTACGGGATTAGTTTTGAACCTCAATAATTGTTATTTAGTGCCAAGTTTGAGCATGAACATTGTATCAGGATCTCGTTTAATACGAGATGGCTACTCATTTAAATCCGAGAATAATGGTTGTTCTATTTATATGAGAGATATGTTTTATGGTCATGCTCCGATGGTGAATGGTTTATTCTTAATGAATCTCGAGCGTAATGCTACACATATTCATAGTGTGAATACCAAAAGATGTAAGGTTGATAATGATAGTCCCACGTACTTGTGGCACTACTGCCTTGGTCACATAGGTGTCAAACGCATGAAGAAGCTCCATGCAGATGGACTTTTAGAGTCTCTTGATTACGAATCATTTGACACGTGCGAACCATGCCTCATGGGTAAAATGACCAAGACTCCGTTCTCAGGAACAATGGAGCGAGCAACCAACTTCTTGGAAATCATACATACTGATGTGTGCGGTCCAATGAGTGTTGAGGCTCGCGGTGTCTATCATTATGTTCTCACCCTCACTGATGACTTGAGTACATATGGGTATGTCTACTTAATGAAACACAAGTCTGAGACCTTTGAAAGGTTCAAGGAATTTCAGAGTGAGGTTGAGAATCAACGTGACAGGAAAACCAAGTTCTTGCGATCAGATCGTGGAGGAGAATACTTGAGTCACGAATTTGGCACACACTTAAGAAAATGTGGAATAATTTCACAACTCACGCCACCTGGAACACCTCAGCGTAATGGTGTGTCCGAACGTCGTAATCGCACTCTATTAGATATGGTGTGACCTATGATGTCTCTTACCTATTTACCGCTATCATTTTGGGGCTATGCTTTAGAGACTGCCGCATTCACTTTAAATAGGGCTCCGTCGAAATCCGTTGAGATGACACCGTGTGAATTATGGTTTGGGAAGAAACCTAAGCTGTCGTTTCTAAAAGTTTGGGGATGCGATGCTTATGTCAAGAAACTTCAACCTAAAAAGCTCGAACCCAAGTCGGAAAAATGCGTCTTCATAGGATACCCTAAAGAAACTATTGGGTATACCTTCTACCTCAGATCCGAAGGCAAGATCTTTGTTGCCAAGAATGGATCCTTTCTAGAGAAGGAGTTTCTCTCGAAAGAAGTGAGTGGGAGGAAATTAGGACTTGATGAAGTATTACCTCTTGAACCGGAAAGTGGCGCAACTCAGGAAAATGTTCCTGTGGTGCCTGCACCGACTAGAGAGGAAGTTAATGATGATGATCATGAAACTTCAGATCAAGTTGCTACTGAACTTCGTAGGTCCACAAGGACACGTTCCGCGCCAGAGTGGTACGGCAACCCTATCTTGGAAATCATGTTGTTAGACAACGGTGAACCTTCGAACTATGAAGAAGCGATGGCGGGCCCGCATTCCGAAAAATGGCTGGAAGCCATGAAATCCGAGATAGGATCCATGTATGAAAACGAAGTATGGACTTTGACTGACTTGCCCGTTGAGCGGCGAGCCATAGAAAATAAATGGATCTTTAAGAAGAACACAGACGCGGATGGTAATGTGACCATCTATAAAGCTCGGCTTGTCGCTAAGGGTTATCGACAAGTTCAAGGGGTTGACTACGATGAGACTTTCTCACCGGTAGCGAAGTTGAAGTCCGTCCGAATCATGTTAGCAATTGCCGCATTCTATGATTATGAGATATGGCAAATGGACGTCAAAATGGCATTCCTTAATGGTTTCCTTAAGGAAGAATTGTATATGATGCAGCCGGAAGGTTTTGTCGATCCTAAGAATGCTGACAAGGTGTGCAAGCTCCAACGCTCGATTTATGGGCTGGTGCAAGCATCTCGGAGTTGGAAAATTTGTTTTGATGAGATGATCAAAGCGTTTGGGTTTATGCAGACTTATGGAGAAGCTTGCGTTTACAAGAAAGTGAGTGGGAGCTCTGTAGCATTTCTCATATTATATGTAGATGACATACTTTTGATGGGAAATGATATAGAGCTTTTGGACAGCATTAAGGCCTACTTGAATAAGAGTTTTTCAATGAAGGACCTTGGAGAAGCTGCTTATATATTAGGCATCAAGATCTATAGAGATAGATCAAGACGCCTCATAGGTCTTTCACAAAGCACATACCTTAATAAGATATTGAAGAAGTTCAATATGGATCAGTCTGAGAAGGGGTTCTTGCCTGTCTTGTAAGGTGTGAAATTGAGCTCAGCTCAATGTCCGACCACGGCAGAAGATATAGAAGAGATGAGTGTCATCCCCTATGCCTCAGCCATAGGTTCTATTATGTATGCCATGCTGTGTACCAGACCTGATGTAAACCTTGCCGTAAGTTTGGTAGGTAGGTACCAAAGTAATCCCAGCAAGGAACACTGGACAGCGGTCAAGAATATCCTGAAGTACCTGAAAAGGACTAAGGAAATGTTTCTCGTTTATGGAGGTGACGAAGAGCTCGTCGTAAAGGGTTACGTCGACGCTAGCTTCGACACAGATCTGGATGACTCTAAGTCACAAACTGATACGTGTATATTTTGAATGGTGGGGCAGTAAGCTGGTGCAGTTGCAAGCAGAGCGTTGTGGCGGGATCTACATGTGAAGCGGAGTACATGGCAGCCTCGGAGGCAGCGCATGAAGCAATTTGGGTGAAGGAGTTCATCACCGACCTAGGAGTCATACCCAATGCGTCGGGGCCGATCAAACTCTTCTGTGACAACACTAGAGCTATTGCACCTGCCAAGGAGCCCAGGTTTCACAAGAAGACCAGGCACATCAAGCGTCGCTTCAACTCCATTCACGAAAATGTTCAAGATGGAGACATAGATATTTGTAAAGTACATACGGACCTGAATGTAGCAGATCCGTTGACTAAACCTCTCCCTAAAGCAAAACATGATCAACACCAGAATTCCATGGGTGTTCGATTCATCACAATGTAACTAGATTATTGACTCTAGTGCAAGTGGGAGACTGTTGGAAATATGCCCTAGAGGCAATAATAAAAGGATTATTATTATATTTCCTTGTTCATGATAATTGTCTTTTATTCATGCTATAATTGTGTTATCCGGAAATCGTAATACATGTGTGAATACATAGACACCAACATGTCCCTAGTAAGCCTCTAGTTGACTAGCTCGTTGATCAACAGATAGTCATGGTTTCCTGACTATGGACATTGGATGTCATTGATAATGAGATCACATCATTAGGAGAATGATGTGATGGACAAGACCCAATCCTAAACATAGCACAAGATCGTATAGTTCGTTTGCTAGAGTTTTTCCAATGTCAAGTATCTTTTCCTTAGACCATGAGATCGTGTAACTACCGGATACTGTAGGAGTGCTTTGGGTATACCAAACGTCACAACGTAACTGGGTGACTATAAAGGTATACTACAGGTATCTCCGAAAGTGTCTGTTGGGTTGACACGGATCAAGACTGGGATTTGTCACTCCGTATGACGGAGAGGTATCTCTGGGCCCACTCGGTAATGCATTATCACAATGAGCTCAAAGTGACCAAGTGTCTGGTCACGGGATCATGCATTACGGTACGAGTAAAGTGACATACCGGTAACGAGATTGAACGAGGTATTGGGATACCGACGATCGAATCTCGGGCAAGTAACGTACCGATTGACAAAGGGAATTGTATACGGGGTTGCTTGAATCCTCGACATCGTGGTTCATCCGATGAGATCATCGAGGAGCATGTGGGAGCCAACATGGGTATCCAGATCCCGCTGTTGGTTATTGACCAGAGAGCCGTCTCGGTCATGTCTACATGTCTCCCGAACCCGTAGGGTCTACACACTTAAGGTTCGGTGACGCTAGGGTTGTAGAGATATAATATGCAGTAACCCGAAAGTTGTTCGGAGTCCCGGATGAGATCCCGGACGTCACGAGGAGTTCCGGAATGGTCCGGAGGTGAAGAATTATATATAGGAAGTGCAGTTTCGGCCATCGGGAGAGTTTCGGGGGTCACCGGTATTGTACCGGGACCACCGGAAGGGTCCCGGGGGTCCACCGGGTGGGGCCACCCATCCCGGAGGACCCCATGGGCTGAAGTGGGGAGGGGAAACAGCCCATAGTGGGCTGGTGCGCCCCCCTTGGGCCCCCCATGTGCCTAGGGTTGGGAACCCTAGGGGAGGGGGCGCCTCCACTTGCCTTGGGGGGCACTCCTCCCCCTTGGCCGCCGCCCCCCTAGGAGATCCCATCTCCTAGGGCTGGCGCACCCCTAGGGGGCCTATATAAAGGCGGGAGGGAGGGCAGCCGCACCCTGAAGTCTTGGTGCCTCCCTCTCCCCTGCTACACCTCTCCCTCTTGCAGTAGAACGGCGAAGCCCTGCTGCGGTGACTGCTGCATCCACCACCACGCCGTCATGCTGCTGGATCTTCATCAACCTCTCCTTCCCCCTTGCTGGATCAAGAAGGAGGAGACGTCACGCTGACCGTACGTGTGTTGAACGCGGAGGTGCCGTCCATTCGGCGCTAGGATCTCCGGTGATTTGGATCACGTTGAGTACGACTTCCTCATCCCCGTTCTCTGAATGCTTCCGCGCGTGATCTACAAAGGTATGTAGATGCAATCCGATCACTCGTTGCTAGATGACCTCATAGATGGATCTTGGTGAAACCGTAGGAAAATTTTTGTTTTCTGCAACGTTCCCCAACAGAGGGCTGGATGGCGGCGGGGGCTGGGTCGGGGGGCGGGGCTGGCGGGTGGCGACGGCGGCAGAGTAGTGGGGGAGGAGAGAGGCGGGCACGCGGGAGGGTGACACAGAAAGAGATAGAGAGGGGAGACGGCTCAGTCTGTTAAGTGGGCCTTCTTTGTCGTCTGCTAGCAGACGGCAAAGAGGGCGTCTGTTTAGGGTTGGCCCACGTCTCCTCTTTGCCATCGCCGGTGGATGGCAAAGAACCTGACCTAGCCACGCCGTGCCCTGTGGGGCCCACCTGGCCCTTTGCCGTCTGCCTTCTAGCTCTTTGCCGTCAGCTGGCTGACGGCAAAGAAGCAGCTGACGGAAAATAGGCTTTTTGCCATCCGCACTTTCTTTGTCATCCGCTTTGTGGAAGCGGATGGCAAAGAGGCTCTTTGCCGTCAGCTGGCAGACGGCAAATTGCCAGATTCCAGTAGTGATAGGATTAATCGAAAGCAGTAACATGCTACACTACTCTAATGCAAGCAGTGGAGAGAAGGAATAGGTGATATCGGGTTGATCAAGGGGGGGTTGCCTGGAAGCTCTGGCAAGAAGGAGCGGTCATCGTCGATTTAGTCGATCACAGGGGTATCGGTAGCGTTCTCGAGGTCTACCAAAAAGAAGTAACGGAGCGGGAACACAATAAATAACAGAGCAATTGATACATCCATTTTGCATCATTTTTTCCTACTATTATTTATGATGTTTTATCCATAATATGCTTTTTGGAGTAATTCTAATGCCTTTTCACTCATAATATGCAAGGTATACGCAAAGAGGGAGAATTTCGGCAGCTAGAAATCTGGACCTGGAAAAGCTACGTCAAGCTACCTATTCTACACAACTCCAAACAAGATGAAACTTCATGCAGAATTTTTATGGAATATATGAAGAATATTGGAGCAAATAAGTACCATAGGGGGCCCACCAGGTGGGCACAACCCACCTCGGCGCGCCAGGGAGCCTAGACGCGCCCTGGTGGGTTGTGCTCACCCAGGCCCACCTTCGGTTCCCATCTTCTAGTATATAAGTCATTTTGACCTAGAAAAAATAAGGAGAGGACTTTCAGGACGGAGCGCCATCGTCTCGAGGCGGAACTTGGACAGGAGCACTTCTGCCCTCCGGCGGAGCGATTCTCTCCCTCCCGGAGGGGGAAATCATCGTCGTCGTCATCACCAACAACTCTCCCATCTTGGGGGGGGGGGCAGTATCCATCAACATCTTCAACAGCACCATCTCATCTCAAACCCTAGTTCATCTCTTGTGTTCAATCTTGTTACCGGAACTATAGATTGGTGCTTGTGGGTGACTAGTAGTGTTGATTACATCTTGTAGTTGATTACTATATGGTTTATTTGGTGGAAGATTATATGTTCATATCCAATATGCTATTTAATACCCCTCTAATCTTGAGCATGATTATCATTTGTGAGTATTTACTTTTGTTCTTGACGTCATGGGAGAAATCATGTTACAAGTAATCATGTGAACTTGATATGTGTTCGATATTTTGATAGTATGCATGTTATGATTCCCTTACTGGTGTCATGTGAACGTCGACTACATGACACTTCACCATATTTGGGCCTAAGGGAATGCATTGTGGAGTAGCAATTACATGATGGGTTGCGAGAGTGACAGAAGCTTAAACCCCAGTTTATGCGCTATTCCGTAAGGGACCAATTGGATCCAAAAGTTTAATGCTATGGTTAGAATTTATTCTTAATACTTTTCTCGTAGTTGTGGATGCTTGCGGGAGGGTTAATCATAAGTAGGAGGTTTGTTCAAGTAAGAATAACACCTAAGCACCGGTCCACCCACATAGCAAATTCTCAAAGTAGCGAACATGAATCAAACCAACATGGTGAAAGTGACTAGATGAAAATCATGTGTACCCTCAAGAATGCTTTTCTTATCATAAGAAACCGTTTGGATTTTCCTTTGCCTCAAAAGGATTGGTCTACCTTGCTGCACTTTTGCTACTATTGTCGTTACTTGCTCGTTACAAATTATCTTGCTATCAAACTACTCTGCTACTTACAATTTCAGCACTTGCAGACATTACCTTGCTGGAAACCACTTGTCATTTCCTTCTGCTCCTTGTTGGGTTCGACACTCTTACTTATCGAAAAGAGCTACAATTGATCCCCTATACTTGTGGGTCATCAAGGCTATTTTCTGGATCCATTGCCGGGGAGTGAAGCGCCTTTGGTAAGTGGAATTTGGTAAGGAAACATTTATATAGTGTGCTGAAATTTACTGTCAGTTGTTGCTATGGAAAATAATCCTTTGAGGGGTTTGTTCGGGGTATTTTCTGAAGGAAATATGCCCTAGAGGCAATAATAAAGTTATTATTTATTTCCTTATATCATGATAAATGTTTATTATTCATGCTAGAATTTTATTAACCGGAAACATAATACATGTGTGAATACATAGACAAACAGAGTGTCACTAGTATGCCTCTACTTGACTAGCCTGTTGATCAAAGATGGTTATGTTTCCTAGCCATAGACATGAGTTGTCATTTGATTAACGGGATCACATCATTAGGAGAATGATGTGATTGACATGACCCATTCCATTAGCTTAGCACCCGATCGTTTAGTATGTTGCTATTGCTTTCTTCATGACTTATACATGTTCCTATGACTATGAGATTATGCAATTCCCGTTTGCCGGAGGAACACTTTGTGTGCTACCAAACGTCACAACATAACTGGGTGATTATAAAGGAGCTCTACAGGTGTCTCCAAAGGTACATGTTGGGTTGGCGTATTTCGAGATTAGGATTTGTCACTCCGATTGTCGGAGAGGTATCTCTGGGCCCTCTCGGTAATGCACATCACATAAGCCTTGCAAGCATTGCAACTAATGAGTTAGTTGCGAGATGATGTATTACGAAACGAGTAAAGAGACTTGCTGGTAACAAGATTGAACTAGGTATTGAGATACCGACGATCGAATCTCGGGCAAGTAACATACCGATGACAAAGGGAACAACGGATGTTGTTATGCGGCCTGACCGATAAAGATCGTCATAGAATATGTGGGAGCCAATATGAGCATCCAGGTTCTGCTATTGGTTATTGACCGGAGACGTGTCTCGGTCATGTCTACATTGTTCTCGAACCCGTAGGGTCCGCACGCTTAAGGTTTCGATGACAGTTATATTATGAGTTTATGAGTTTTGATGTACCGAAGGAGTTTGGAGTCCCAGATGAGATCGGGGACATGACGAGGAGTCTCGAAATGGTTGAGACGTAAGGATCGATATATTGGACGACTATATTCGGACATCGGAAAGGTTCCGAGTGATTCGGGTATTTTCGGAGGTACCGGGGAGTTACGGGAATACGAGGAAGAAGCAATGGGCCTTAATGGGCCTTAGTGGGAAGGACCAGGAGGTGGAGCGCGCCCCTCCCAAGCCCAGTCTGAATTGGACAAGGGGTTTGGGGCGCGGCCCCTCTCTCCCTTGTCTTCCCCTCTTTCCCCCTTTCCCCACTTCTCCTAGTTGGACTAGGAAAGGAGGAAACCTACTCCAACTAGGAGTAGGAATCCTACTCCTTGGCGCGCCCCTCCTAGGGCCGGCCTCCTCCCCCTTGCTCCTTTATATATGGGGGCAGGGGGCACCTCTAGACACACAAGTTGATCTTATTGATCGTTCTCTTAGCCGTGTGCGGTGCCCCCCTCCACCATAATCCTCGATAATATTGTGGCGGTGCTTAGGCGAAGCCCTACGATGGTAGAACATCAAGATCGTCACCACGCCGTCGTGCTGACAGAACTCTTCCCCGACACTTTGCTGGATCGGAGTCCGGGGATCGTCATCGAGCTGAACGTGTGCTAGAACTCGGAGGTGCCGTAGTTTCGGTGCTTGATCGGTCGGGCCGTGAATACGTACGACTACATCAACCGCGTTGTGCTAACACTTCCGCTGTCGGTCTACGAGGGTACGTAGACTACACTCTCCCCTCTCGTTGCTATGCATCACCATGATCTTGTGTGTGCGTAGGAAAATTTTGAAATTACTACGTTCCCCAATAGTGGCATCCGAGCCTAGGTTTTATGTGTTGATGTTATATGCATGAGTAGAACACAAGTGAGTTGTGGGCGATATAAGTCATACTGCTTACCAGCATGTCATACTTTGGTTCGGTGGTATTGTTGGATGAAGCGGCCCGGACCGACATTACGCGTACGCTTACGCGAGACTGGTTCTACCGACTTGCTTTGCACACAGGTGGCTGGCGGGTGTCAGTTTCTCCAACTTTAGTTGAACCGAGTGTGGCTACGCCCGGTCCTTGCGAAGGTTAAAACAGCACCAACTTGACAAACTATCGTTGTGGTTTTGATGCGTAGGTAAGATTGGTTCTTGCTAAGCCCGTAGCAGCCACGTAAAACTTGCAACAACAAAGTAGAGGACGTCTAACTTGTTTTTGCAGGACATGTTGTGATGTGATATGGTCAAGACGTGATGAGATATAAGTTGTAGTATGAGATGATCATGTTTTGTTGAAGTTATCAGCAACTGGCAAAATCCTTATGGTTGTCTCTCTATTGCATAAGATGCAAGCGCCAAATAATTGCTTTACTTTATTGCTATGCGATAGCAATAATTGCAAGAGCAATTGTTGGCGAGACGACCACGTGACGACACATTGATATAGATCAAGATGATGGAGATCATGGTGTCATGCCGGTGACGATAGAGATCATGACAGTACTTTGGAGATGGAAATCAAAGGTGCAAGATGATGATGGCCATATCATATCACATATTTTGATTGCATATGATGTTTATCTTTTATGCATCTTATCTTGCTTTGATTGACGGTAGCATTATAAGATGATCTCTCAGCAAATTTCAAGATAAAAGTGTTCTCCCTGAGTATGCACCGTTGCCAAAGTTTGTCGTGCCCAGACACCACGTGATGATCGGGTGTGATAAGCTCTACGTCCATCTACAACGGGTGCAAGCCAGTTTTGCACACACAGAATACTTAGGTTAAACTTGACGAGCCTAGCATATGCAGATATGGCCACGGAACACTGAGACCGAAAGGTCGAGCGTGAATCATATAGTAGATATGATCAACATATTGATGTTCACCATTGAAAGCTACTCCATTTCACGTGATGATCGGTTATGGTTTAGTTGATTTGGATCACGTGATCACTTAGAAGATTAGAGGGATGTCTTTCTAAGTAGGAGTTCTTAAGTAATATGATTAATTGAACTTAAATTTATCATGAACTTAGTCCTGGTAGTATTAGCATATCTATGTTGTAGATCAATAGCTCGCGTTTAGCTCCCCTATTTTATTTTTTGATATGTTCCTAGAGAAAACTGAGTTGAAAGATGTTAGTAGCAATGATGCGGATTGGATCCGTGATCGGAGGACTATCCTCATTGCTGCACAGAAGAATTATGTCCTTGATGCACCGCTAGGTGACAGACCTATTGCAGGAGCAGATGCAGACATTATGAACGTTTGGCTAGCTCAATATGATGACTACTTGATAGTTTAGTGCACCATGCTTAACGACTTAGAATCGGGGCTTCAAAGACGTTTTGAACGTCATGGACCATACGAGATGTTCCGGGAGTTGAAGTTAATATTTCAAGCAAATACCCGAGTTGAGAGAAGAAGTCTCAACAAGTTCTATAGCTAAAAGATGGAGGAGAATCGCTCAACTAGTAAGCATGTGCTCAGATTGTCTGGGTACTACAATCGCTTGAATCAAGTGGGAGTTAATCTTCCAGATAAGATAGTGATTGACAGAATTCTCTAGTCACCATCACCAAGTTAGTAGAACTTTGTGATGAACTATATTATGCAAGGGATGACGAAAACGAATCCCGAGCTTTTCATGATGATGAAATCGATGAAGGTAGAAATCAAGAAAGAGCATCAAGTGTTGATGGTTGACAAGATCACTAGTTTCAAAAGGGCAAAGGAAAAAAGGGGAACTTCAAGAAAAACAGCAAGCAAGTTGCTGCTCAAGTGAAGAAGCCCAAGTCTGGTCCTAAGCCTGAGACTAAGTGCTTCTACTGCAAAGGGACTGGTCACTGGAAGCAGAACTGCCCCAAGTATTTGGCGGATAAGAAGGATGGCAAAGTGAACATAAGTATATTTGATATACATGTTATTGATGTATGCTTTACTAGTGTTTATAGCAACCCCTCAGTATTTGATACTAGTTCATTTGCTAAGATTAGTAACTCGAAACGAGAGTTGCAGAATAAACAGAGACTAGTTAAGGGTGAAGTGACGATGTGTGTTGGAATTGGTTCCAAGATTGATATAATCATCATCGCACACTCCCTATAATTTCGGGATTAGTGTTGAACCTAAATAAGTGTTATTTGGTGTTTGCGTTGAGCATGAATATGATTTGATCATGTTTATTGTAATACGGTTATTCATTTAAGTAAGAGAATAAATTGTTGTTCTGTTTACATGAATAAAACCTTATATGGTTACACACCCAATGAAAATAGTTTGTTGGATATCGATCGTAGTGATACATATAATCATAATATTGAAACCAAAAGATGCAAAGTTAATAATGATAGTGCAACTTATTTGTGGCACTGCCGTTTAGGTCATATTGGTGTAAAGCGCATGAAGAAACTCCATCCTGATGGGCTTTTGGAATCACTTGATTATGAATCAGTTGATGCTTGCGAACCATGTCTCATGGGCAAGATGACTAAGACTCCGTTCTTCGGAACAATGGAGCGAGCAACAGATTTGTTGGAAATCATACATACTGATGTATGTGGTCCGATGAATATTGAGGCTCGCGACAGGTATCATTATTTTCTGATCTTCACAGATGATTTGAGCAGATATGAGTATATCTACTTGATGAAACACAAGTCTGAAATATTTGAAAAGTTCGAAGAATTTGAGAGTGAAGTGGAGAATCATCGTAACAAAAATAAAAGTTTCTACGATATGATCGCAGAAGTAAAATATTTGAGTTACGAGTTTGGCCATCAGTTAAAACAATGTGAAATAGTTTCACTACTCACGCCACCTGGAACACCACAGCATAATGGTGTGTCTGAACGTCATAACCGTACTTTATTAGATATGGTGCGATCTATGATGTCTCTTACCGATCTACCACTATTGTTTTGGGGTTATGCATTAGAGACAACTACATTCACGTTAAATAGGGAACCATCTAAATCCGTTGAGACGACACCGTATGAACTATGGTTTGGCAAGAAACCTAAGTTGTCATTTTTTTAAAGTTTGAGGTTGCAATGCTTATGTGAAAAAGTTTCAACCTGACAAGCTCAAACCCAAATCAAAGAAGTGCGTCTTCATAGGATACCCAAAAAGAAAAATGTTGGGTACACCTTCTATCACAGATCCGAAGGCAACCTATTCGTTGCTGGGAATGGATCCTTTCTAGAGAAGGAGTTTCTCTCGAAAGAAGTGAGTGGGAGGAAAGTAGAACTTGATAACGTAATTGTACCTTCTCCCTTATTGGAAAGTAGTTCATCACAGAAATCTGTTCCTGTGACTACTACACCAATTAGTGAGGAAGCTAATGATGATGATCATGTAACTTCAGATCAAGTTACTACCAAACTTCGTAGGTAAACCAGAGTGAGATCCGCACCAGAGTGGTACAGTAATCCTGTTCTGGAAGTCATGTCACTTGACCATGACGAGCCTATGAACTATGAGGAAGCGATGATGAGCCCAGATTCCGCGAAATGGCTTGAGGCCATGAAATCTGAGATGAGATCCATGTATGAGAACAAAGTATGGACTTTGGTTGACTTACCCGATGTTTGGCAAGTCATTGAGATTAAATGGATCTTCAAGAGGAAGACGGACGCTGATAGTAGTGTTACTATCTACAAAGCTAGAATTGTCGCAAAAGGTTTTCGACAAGTTCAAGGTGTTGACTACGATAAGAGTTTCTCACTCGTATCTATGCTTAAGTCTGTCTGAATCGTGTTAGCAATTGCCGCATTTTATGAAATCTGGCAAATGGATAAACAAAATTGCATTCCTTAATGGATTTATTAAAGAAGAGTTGTATATGATGCAACCAGAAGGTTTTGTCAATCCTAAAGGTGTTAACAAAATGTGCAAGCTCCAGCGATCCATCTATGGACTGGTGCAAGCATCTCAGAGTTGGAATATACGCTTTGATGAGTTGATCAAAGCATAGAGTTTTATACAGACTTGCGGTGAAGCCTGTATTTACAAGAAAGTGAGTGGGAGCCCTACAACTTTTCTGATAATTATATGTGAATGACATATTGTTGATCGGAAATAATGTAGAATTATTCTGCAAAGCATAAAGGAGTGTTTGAAAGGAGTTTTTTTCAAAGAAAGACCTCGGTGAAGCTGCTTACATATTGAGCATCAAGATCTATAGAGATAGATCAAGACGCTTGATAAGTTTTTTCAATGAGTACATACCTTGACAATATTTTGAATTAGTTCAAAATGGAACAGTCAAAGAAAGAATTCTTGTCTGTGTTACAAGGTGTGAAATTGAGTAAGACTCAAAGCACGACCACGGCAGAAAATAGAAAGAGAATGAAAGTCATTCCCTATGCCTTGGCCATAGGTTCTATAAAATATGCCATGCTGTGTACCAGACCTATTGTATACCCTACACTAATTTTGGCAAGGGAGTACAATAGTGATCTAGGAGTAGATCACTGGACAGCGGTCAAAATTATCCTTAGTGGAATAATGATATGTTTCTCAATTATGGAGGTGACAAAAGGTTCATCGTAAAAGGGTTACGTCGATACAAGTTTTGGCATTGATCCGGATGACTCTAAGTCTTCATCTGGATACATATTGAAAGTGGGAGCAATTAGCTAAAGTAGCTCCGTGCAAAGCATTGTAGACATAGAAATTTGCAAAATACTTACGGATCTGAATATGACAGACCCGTTGACTAAAATTATCTCACAAACAAAACATGATCACACCTTAGTACTCTTTGGGTGTTAATGACATAGCAATGTGAACTTGATTACTGACTCTAGTAAACCCTTTGGGTGTTGGTCACATGTGGATGTGAACTATGGGTGTTAACCACATAAAGATGTGAACTATTGATGTTAAATCACATGGCGATGTGAACTAGATTATTGACTCTAGTGCAAGTGGGAGACTGAAGGAAATATGCCCTAGAGGCAATAATAAAGTTATTATTTATTTCCTTATATCATGATAAATGTTTATTATTCATGCTAGAATTGTATTAACCGGAAACATAATACATGTGTGAATACATAGACAAACAGAGTGTCACTAGTATGCCTCTACTTGACTAGCCAGTTGATCAAAGATGGTTATGTTTCCTAGCCATAGACATGAGTTGTCATTTGATTAACGGGATCACATCATTAGGAGAATGATGTGATTGACATGACCCATCCCATTAGCTTAGCACCCGATCATTTAGTATGTTGCTATTGCTTTCTTCATGACTTATACATGTTCCTATGACTATGAGATTATGCAATTCCCGTTTGCCGGAGGAACACTTTGTGTGCTACCAAACGTCACAACGTAACTGGTGGGTGATTATAAAGGCTCTACAGGTGTCTCCAAAGGTACATGTTGGGTTGGCGTATTTTGAGATTAGGATTTGTCACTCCGATTGTCGGAGAGGTATCTCTGGGCCCTCTCGGTAATGCACATCACTTAAGCCTTGCAAGCATTGCAACTAATGAGTTAGTTGCGATGATGTATTACGAAACGAGTAAAGAGACTTGCCGGTAACGAGATTGAACTAGGTATTGAGATACCGACGATCGAATCTCGGGCAAGTAACATACCGATGACAAAGGGAACAACGTATGTTGTTATGCGGTCTGACCGATAAAGATCTTCGTAGAATATGTGGGAGCCAATATGAGCATCCAGGTTCTGCTATTGGTTATTGACCGGAGACGTGTCTCGGTCATGTCTACATTGTTCTCGAACCCGTAGGGTGGGTCCGCACGCTTAAGGTTTCGATGACAGTTATATTATGAGTTTATGAGTTTTGATGTACCGAAGGAGTTCGGAGTCTCGGATGAGATCGGGGACATGACGAGGAGTCTCGAAATGGTCGAGACGTAAAGATCGATATATTGGACGACTTTATTCGGACATCGGAAAGGTTCCGAGTGATTCGGGTATTTTCGGAGGTACCGGGGAGTTACGGGAATACGAGGAAGAAGCAATGGGCCTTAATGGGCCTTAGTGGGAAGGACCAGGAGGTGGCGCGCGCCCCTCCCAAGCCCAGTCCGAATTGGACAAGGGGTTTGGGGCGCGGCCGCTCTCTCCCTTCCTTCCCCTCTTCCCCCCTTTCCCCCCTTCTCCTAGTTGGACTGGGAAAGGAGGAAACCTACTCCAACTAGGAGTAGGAATCCTACTCCCTGGCGCGCCCCTCCTAGGGCCGGCCTCCTCCCCCTTGCTCCATTATATACGGGGGCAGGGGGGCACCTCTAGACACACAAGTTGATCTTCGTGATCGTTCTCTTAGTGCGGTGCCCCCCTCCACCATAATCCTCGATAATATTGTAGCGGTCCTTAGGCGAAGCCCTGCGATGGTAGAACATCAAGATCGTCACCACGCCGTCGTGCTGACGGAACTCTTCCCCGACACTTTGCTAGATCAGAGTCCGGGGATCGTCATCGAGCTGAACGTGTGCTAGAACTCAGAGGTGTCGTAGTTTCGGTGGTTGATCGGTCGGGCCGTGAAGACATACGACTACATCAACCGCGTTGTGCTAACGCTTCCACTGTCGGTCTACGAGGGTACGTAGACTACACTCTCCCCTCTCGTTGCTATGCATCACCATGATCTTGCGTGTGCGTAGGAAAATTTTGAAATTACTACGTTCCCCAACATTTTCACCTCGACCGGAACCACAATTAGCTACCCCTCAACCTACTGCACCTACTGAAAATATTGAATATGAAATTCCTACGGGTATGATAGAACGACAGCTAGCTAATCCTTATGCAGGAGACGGAACCGAACATCCTGATATGCACTTGGTATATGTAGAACAAATTTGTGGATTGTTCAAGCTTGCAGGTTTACCCAGAGATGAAGTTATGAAGAAAGTTTTCCCTTTATCTTTGAAGGGAAAAGCATTGGCATGGTATAGGCTATGCGATGACATTGGATCCTGGAATTGGAATCAATTGACATTGGAGTTCCATCAAAAAAATATCCTACGCATCTAGTTCATCGTGATCGGAATTATATATATAATTTTGGGCCTCGTGAAGGAGAAAGTATCGCTCTAGCTTGGGGGAGGTTGAAATCAATGTTAAACTCATGCCCCAATCATGAGCTCTCCAGATAAATTATTATTCAGAATTTTTATGCTCGGATTTCTCATAATGATCAAACCATGCTTGATACTTCTTCTGCTAGTTCTTTTATGAAGAAGACTATTGAATTCCAGTGGGATCTTTTGGAAAGAATTAAACGCAACTCTGAAGATTGGGAACTCAACGAAGGTAAAGAGTCAGGTATTAAACTTAAGTATGATTGTGTTGAATCTTTTATGAATACCAAGTTTAGCACTAAATATGGACTTGACTCTGAGATAGTAGCCTCCTTTTGTGAATCATTTGCTACTCATGTTGATCTCCCTAAAGAGAAGTGGTTTAAATATCACCCACCTATTAAAGAAGAAATTAAAGAACCGGTACCAGTTAAAGAAGAAACTGTAATTTATAATGTTGATCCAGTTGTTCCTACTGCTTATATTGAGAAACCACCTTTCCCTGTTAGGATAAAGGAACATGCTAAAGTTTCAACTGTGGTCAATAAAAGCTATATTAAAACACCTAAACCTGATGAGCAAATTAAAATAGAACCTAGTATTGCTATGGTTGAGGATCTCTTGGAAGAAAATGTAGATTTGCATGTTATTTATTTCTGTGAAGAAGCTGCTAGAATTGCCAAACCTAATAAAAAGGATATACATAGACCTGTTGTTGGCATGCCCGTTGTCTTAGTTAAAATAGGAGATCACTGTTATCATGTTTTATGTGACATAGGTGCTAGCGTGAGTGCTATTCCTTATTCCTTATATCAAGAAATCATGAATGACATAGCACCCACAGAGATAGAAGACATAGATGTTACTATTAAACTTGCTAATATAGACACTATATCACTATTTGGGATTGTTAGAGATGTTGAAGTCTTGTGTGGGAAAATAAAATACCCTACTAATTTTCTTGTTCTTGGTTCCCCACAAGATGACTTCTGTCCCATTATCTTTGGTAGACCTTTCTTGAACACCGTTAATGCTAGAATAGACTATGAGAAACAAACTATCGGTGTTAGTTTTGGTGATGGGTCTCATGAGTTTAATTTTTCCAAGTTTAGTAGAAAACTTCATGAAAAAGAATTTCTTAGTAAAGATGAATTAATTGGTCTTGCTTCTATTGCTATACCACCTACTGATCCTTTAGAACAATATTTGCTAGACCATGAAAATGATTTACATATGCATGAAAGAAATGAAATAGATAAGATTTTCTTTCAACAACATCCTCTGCTTAAACACAATATGCATATTGAAACTCTAGGAGGTCCCCCTCCACCTAAAGGTGATCCTGTATTCGAATTAATACAATTGCCCGACACTTTGAAATATGCTTATCTTGATGAGAAGAAGATATATCCTGTTATTATTAGTGCTAACCTTTCAAAACATGAAGAAGAAAGATTATAGAAAGTTCTAAGGAAGCACCGAGCTGCTATTGGATATACTCTTGATGATTTAAAGGGCATTTGTCCCACTCTATGTCAGCACAAAATTAATATGGAACCTGATGCTAAACCCGTTGTTAATCACCAATGTCAGTTAAATCCAAAAATGAAGGAAGTGGTAAGAACGGAAATCTTAAAACTTCTGGAAGTAGGTATAATCTATCCTATAGCTGATAGTAGATGGGCAAGTCCTGTTCATTGTGTCCCTAAAAAGGGAGGTATTACTATTGTTCCTAATGATAAGAATGAACTTATTGCACAAAGAATTGTTATAGGTTACAAAATGGTAATTGATTTTAGAAAATTAAACAAAGCAACTAGAAAAGATCATTACCCTCTGCCTTTTATTGATCAAATCCTAGAAAGATTATCTAAGCACACACATTTTTGCTTCCGTGATGGATATTCTGGTTTATCACAAATACATGTTTCCCAACCTGATCAAGAAAAGACCACTTTTACTTGTCCCTTTGGAACTTATGCTTATAGACGTATGCCTTTTGGTTTATGCAATGCACCTGCTACCTTTCAAAGATGTATGACTGCTATATTCTCTGACTTTTGTGAAAAGATTGTTGACGTTTTCATGGATGATTTCTCTGTTTATGGGAAGTCTTTTGATGATTGTTTAAGCAATCTTGACCGAGTTATGCAGAGATGTGAACAAACAAATCTTGTCTTGAATTGGGAGAAGTGCCACTTTATGGTTAATGAATGCATTGTCTTGGGCCATAAAATTTCTGAAAGAGGTATTGAAGTGGACAAAGCTAAGGTTGATGCAATTGAGAAAATGCCATGTCCTAAAGATATCAAAGGTATTCATAGTTTCCTAGGTCATATTGGTTTCTATAGGAGATTTATCAAAGACTTTTCTAAAATTTCTAGGCCTCTTACGAATCTTTTGCAAAAGGGCATTCCTTTTGTTTTTGATGATGATTGTTTAGAATCCTTTGAAACCCTCAAGAAAGCCTTAATTTCTGCACCTATTGTTCAACCACCTGATTGGAATTTGCCTTTTGAAATTATGTGTGATGCTAGTGATTATGTTGTTGGTGTTGTTCTAGGACAAAGAGCTGATAAGAAACTGGATGTTATTCATTATGCTAGTAAAACTCTAGACAATGCTCAACCAAATTATGCTACTACTGAAAAAGAATTCTTAGTAGTGGTGTTTGCTTGTGATAAATTCAGACCTTACATTGTTGATTCAAAAGTAATTGTTCACACCAATCATGTTGCTATTAAATATCTTATGCAAAAGAAAGATGCTAAATCTATACTTATTCAATGGGTTCTCTTGCTACAAGAATTTGATTTACATATCACGAATAGAAAAGGAGTTGAGAACCCCGTAGCTGATAACTTGTCTAGGCTTGAAAATGTGCTTGATGACCCACTACCTATTGATGATAGTTTTCCTGATGAGCAATTAGTTGTAATAAATGTTGCTCACAACACTCATTGGTATGCCAACTATGCTAATTACATTGTTGCTAAATATTTACCACCTAGTTTTATATATCAACAAAAGAAAAATTCTTCTATGATTTAAGACATTACTTTTGGGATGACCCACATCTTTATAAAGAAGGAGTAGATTGTATTATTAGACGTTGTGTACCTGAGCATGAACAGGGACAAATCCTACGGAAATGTCACTCTGAAGCTTATGGAGGGCATCATGCTGGAGATAGAATTGCTCACAAGGTATTGCAATCTGGATTTTATTGGCCTACTCTCTTCAAGGATGCCAGTAAGTTCGTCTTATCTTGTGATGAATGCCAAAGAATAGGTAATATCGGTAAGCGTCAAGAAATGCCTATGAATTATTCACTTGATGTTGAACCATTTGATGTTTGGGGATTTGATTACATGGGACCTTTTCCTTCCTCTAATGGGTATACACATATTTTGGTTGTTGTTGATTATGTTACTAAATGGGTAGAAGCTCTTCCAACCAGTAGTGCTGATCACAACACCTCTATTAAAATTCTTAAGGAAGTTATTTTCCCAAGGTTTGTGTTGGGGATATAGCTACCAGGTATGACCCGCCCAGGAGGGGCCGGGTCATCCCCAATGGCGGGTCACAAAGGAAGCCCAGTAACATTCAAGGCGATAGTTTATTAACGCTTATAGAAGGCCTAAGCCCAGAGGCGGCTTAAGGCCCAATATTGTAAATCGTCGTATGTAAGGAAAGACTTGTAAAGAAAGGCATATAAAAGAAGTCACCGAGCCGGACATGTTTTATGAGCCGGCCGGGACTCCGTAGGACGCCAGGCGTCAACCCGTGTATATAAGGGGACGACCCAGTGGCGGCTTAGGGCAAGAAACAAGAGATCGATAACCAAGCCGGCAGATTAGCCTCTTGGTGATCGAAACCCCAGCAATTCCAACACAACTAGACGTAGGCTTTTACCTTCATTGTAAGGGGCCGAACTAGTATAAAACCTCTTGTGTCCTTTGTCCCGATTAACCCCTTTAAGCTTCCTAGTTGCGATGGCCCTACGACTAAGTCCTTTTGCTAGGACATTTGCCATGACAATTCCACGACAGTTGGCGCCCACCGTGGGGTCAGCGCACGGTGGATTTGAGTTCTTGAAGGGTAACTTTGAAGGGCTCAAGGGATACGCTGTGGGCCGGATGACCAAGAGTCATCGCGGCAAGATCTACATCGATGACGAAGGCTAGGGCCCCGAGGCCGGCTCATTTGAGTACGGGTACCGGGTCCCCTTTGGCAGGATTCATGTCTTCATTGGCCGGATCGGCGAATCGGGCCCTGAGCCGGATGTCTGCACCGACATCATCGAGACGGCTCAGCGCGCGAGACCCGCCCGGGCCCGGCCCGCTGTAAAGCGTGCCTTTGTGGGTTGCATCCATGGAGGAGAATACTCGGAAGGATCAGTGGATGGCAGTGAGACGGCCATCTGTTTTGACGCTACGTCATCAACAGGCGAGACGAATTCTTTGTACCAACTGCAAGATGGCATGCTCGGGGGCTGTTCCGATGGCAGCAGTATTCCGGACCCCTTCGAGCCGCTGAATCGAGCTGGAGTCTTCATGGCAGGCACTCAATCTGGTCAGAACTCCACGGCTGCAGCAGCAACAACCACCGGATCGGCAGTGGCCAGGTCAGGAGACCCCACGTGCCCCCCGGCTCAGATGCTAATGGACCTCATGGATAAGCTGACGGCTCTGTTGACTGCCGTGGTAGAGCCGGTGGATAAAGCTCAGCATGACGCAGAGGTGGCACGGGTACGCGAAGAGATGGCACAGGCCAAGGAAAATTTAGCAGCAGAAGAGGTCAGGATGGCTGCAAAGCGGGCGGCCTTGGACGCTCGTGCTCAGCAGCTTCAAGCGGAGACTTTCCGGCTCTCGGTGGATCTGAACGCATCAAACGAGGTCATGAGGAGAAGGCACCAGAAAACTCAGTCACGTCTACCTTTGACGCTCGATCCTAGGAACCTTTTCCATACACCCGGGGCCGGTCCAAGTAACCCGCCGGACGCAAATCGGATCACGACACCCGGAGCACCGGTTCAGCCGCGGGCCATGGAACCGCCTCACATGCATACCGCTCCGCCTCATTATGCGCCAACACCACCGGGTCACTTCTCCAATCCTTTGGAAAACCTCATTGCTGCATCGGCTCGTTTGGCGGCTCTCCCGATGGAAGGCGATTCTCCGACAGCAATCGAAACACGAAGGGTGAGAGAACTTCTTCAGACGGCTCTAGCGCAGCAAGATGCGTACTCTTACAGTCGAGACAGAATTCATTCAACCCCTCGCCCGAGCCGGAGCCCGAGCTATAGCAGGCATATGGACTCAGCTGATATGTCAAGAAACGCTCAACGCCGTAACCAACCACGCAGGCATGAGCCGGTGCAGGCTGGAGCCCTTAATTTAGCGGATCAGGAGAGGATCCGACAAGAGGCTGAGCGGGCGGTTCAACTAGCAGCTGAGCAGGCGGCTCATCAAACTTTTCTATCTTATCCAACAACCTCTGTTGAGGCAGGAGTAGCCACAAGGACTGGAGGTGTTCCTTGCCTGGTGCCGGCTATACGAAATGAGCGCTTACCTAAAGACTTTAAGGGGCCTCATAAAGTGCCTAACTACATGGCCGATTTGCAGCCTAGAGCATGGATTGAGAGTTACGAGATGGGAATGGAGCTGTTGGAGGTCAGTGATGCAGCAATGGCTAAGTACTTCACCATGATGTTGGATGGAACGGCTCGCACTTGGTAGAAAGGGTTGCCACCCAATTCCCAATTCCATCGGATCATGGGCGGAGTTGAAGGCCCGGTTCATTCAGAACTTCAAAGACACATGTAAGCAGCCTATGTCAATCGTGGACCTGACTAATTGTAAGCAAGAGGAAGCGGAGTCCACAACCCATTGGGTGCACCGGGTCAAGGAGATAATACACTCGTCTGATAAGATGGATGCCGGCTCGGCAGTCTTAATGTTGGAGAAAAATTGCCGTTTTGAACCTCTGAAGCATAAGCTGGGGTGGCTCAAGCGTGACTGCAATGACATCGGCCAGCTGATGGCGGCTCTCATCAAGTATGTTGATTCTGATAGTACCAAGGACCTCGTGTCTGATGAAGAAAAAACAGGGAAGGGAAAGAAGAACGGCAACGGCAAGGGTCACCAGCATAACCCGGCAAATCAAGGAAGTAATAAACATAAGACTGACGAATTTGTGGCTAACACCAATGCACAGGGCAACAATCAACGGCGCAAGGGTAGGCAACCCCCTCGGTCAGGCAGGTCAGGTCCCACCCTCGAGCAACTATTGAATGAACCTTGTCCAAGACACGGCAACCGGGAGAAGCCAGCCACGCATCTATGGAAGGACTGTACAATCATGAAGGCATTCAAAAATTCAAACGCATTTGATGAAAGTCACGGGCCTGGCGCCGGTTCAGGCGGAGGCGGCTTTCATGGCCCGGGCGCCGGTTCAGGTGGAGGCGGTTTTGACGGTCAAGGCCAGACGAGTAACTAGGAAGGTTATAATCCACAACCCGGCCAAGGTAATCAGCAGCAACAGTCCGGATATCAGAGCAACCCAAAACAGTTAAACAGTGGGCAATACCATGTATTTACCACTAGTTTGTGCAAGAGGGACTAGAAGCTTCATAAGAGGGCAGTCAATGCCATTGAGCCGGCGATTCCACGTTATTTGAGGTGGTCTGAACAGCCTATTGTGTGGAGCAGAGAAGATCATCCTCCCCAGTTTGATAATCCGGGTCACTTAGCCTTGGTAGTGGCACCTCAGGTTGGTGGATATAAATACACTAAAGTGCTCATGGATGGAGGCGGTAGCATCAACATCCTCTACTATGAGACGTTCCGTCGGATGGGATTGGTTGATAAGAGTCTTAAGCAATCAAATACTGTTTTTCACAGTGTTGTGCCTGGCAAGTCGGCATACCTAGTTGGAAAGATTGAACTAGAAGTAGCCTTTGGGTATGAATATGATTCCAGGGCTGAGAAGTTAACTTTTGAGGTGGTTAAGATCAAAAGCCCATATCATGCTCTATTTGGACGGCCGGCTTACGCCAAGTTCATGGCTCGACCGTGTTATGTATATCTACAGCTCAAGATGCCGGGTTATAAAGGCACTATTATAGTACATGGAAGCCGAAAAATAGCTCTGGAGTGTGAAGAAGGAGATGCCGCTTATGCTGAGTCTGTTTGTGCAATAGAGGAGTTAAAGTTTTATAAAGATAATGTTGACCCAGCAGACATGACGTCTTTAAAGAAACCAACAACGGAGCATGAACCAGTGTTGAAATTCAAGTCAGCTCATGACACCAAAACGGTTGATTTTGTGCATGGCGACTCATCCAAGCAGTTCATCATCAGTGCCAACTTGGATCCAAAATAGGAAAGCGCGCTCATCGAGTTCATCTGTGAGAACCGGGACATCTTTGCATGGAAACCTTCTGACATGCCGGGTGTCCCGAGAGAACTCGCTGAGCACACTCTTAATATTGATCCCAAGTTTAAACCGGTCAGGCAGTTTCTCCGACGGTTTAACGAGGAAAGGTGCAAGGCCATTGGAGAAGAGGTGGTCCAGCTCTTGGCGGCCGGGTTCATTGTGGAAGTTTTTCACCCAGAGTGGTTGGCTAACCCAGTGCTTGTACTCAAGAAGAACGGCACCTGGCGTATGTGTGTGGATTACACCGATTTAAACAAAGCTTGTCTCGCCGACCATTTTTCTCTCCCTCGTATTGATCAGATCATTGATGCTACGGCGGGTTGTGAGCGTTTGAGTTTTCTGGATGCTTATTCAAGTTATCATCAAATCAAGATGGTAGTCAAGGACCAGGAGAAGACAGCTTTCATCACTCCGTTTGGAGCCTTCTGCTATGGGTCTATGTCTTTTGGGCTTAAGAGTGCCCAGGTGACTTATCAACGGTGTGTGCAGAATTGCCTTCACAATCAGATTGGGCGTAATTTTCATGCGTATGTGGATGATATAGTGGTGAAGTCCAGAGAAGAGGAAACCTTGGTAACAGATCTGAAGGAGACCTTTGATAATCTCCAGGTCTACAAGATGATGCTTAACCCGGCCAAGTGTGTTTTGGAGTCCTAGCTGGCAAACTCTTGGGTTTTTTGGTGTCCAACCGAGGTATTGAATCTAACTCGGAGAAAATTAAGGCAATCACATCCCTGGCCAAACCAGCATGCATCAACGACGTTCAACGGCTGGCGGGTCGTGTTGCTACTCTGAGCCGGTTCATAAGCCGGTTAGGGGAGAAGGCGATGCCTTTGTATCAGATGATGAAAAGACGGATGACTTTGTTTGGAGTGAAGCTGCAAATTCTGCCTTTGAGGATCTGAAGAAACAACTTGATGAGCCGCCGGTTCTTGCTGCTCCGATTGAGAAAGAGCCGCTATTGTTATATGTAGCCGCTAACTCACGAGCTGTTAGTGTGGCAATTGTGGTAGAATGCAAGGAGGCCGGCAAGGAACATCCGGTCCAACGGGCGGTTTACTATGTCAGTGAGGTATTGATTGAATCTAAGCAAAGATATCCACACTGGCAAAAGCTCGTTTATGGGGTGTTCATGGCAAGCCGGAAGATCAAACATTACTCTCAGGGTCACCCAATCAATGTGGTTAGCTCTGCTCCTTTGGGAGATATCATTCAAAATAGAGAAGCTACTGGATGAGTCGCCAAGTGGGCCATTGAACTTGGGTCTCATGGGTTGAAGTATGTACCACGTACTACGATCAAATCTCAAGTGCTGGTTGACTTTATTAATGACTGGACAGAGATACAGATGCTAGAGGAGAAACCAGACAACACATATTGGACGATTCACTTTGATGGGTCCAGACAATTGGAAGGCTCGGGGGCTGGAGTTGTGTTAACTTCCCCTCAAGGTGACAAATTTTGTTATGTGTTGCGATTGTTGTTTCCTTGTACTAACAATGCAGTAGAATATGAATCCTTGCTCCATGGTCTTCGAATGGCAAAGGAAATGAGTCTAAGCCGGGTCCGGTGCCTTGGCGATTCAGATTTGGTGGCTCAGCGGGTATCAGGCAAGTGGGATTCCAAGGATCCTCTCATGGCGGCTTATCGCCGTGAGGTCGACGCTGTTGCAGGACATTTTAAAGGTTATCAAGTGCAACACATTAACCGTAGAAGGAACAAAGCGGTCGATGCCTTAAGCCGGTTGGGATCTCAGCGTAAGCCGGTGCCACCTAACACCTTCTTGGATATTTTGCATAACCCGTCTGATAAGTTACCTACAGAGGAAGATTTGGCCGTTCCTGACCCGAAGGCACAGTTGGTGGCGGCTCTTCACATCATCCCAGATTGGACAGTACTGTTCTTGGCTTACATGACCCGGGGCGAGTTGCCAGAGGATGAGACCCTGGCCCGACAGATAACCCGGCGGTCCAAATCAATGACGATTTCTGACGGACAGTTATACCATCGCAGCGTCACTACAGCGTTTCAGCGGTGTGTTTCTCCTGAAGAAGGCCAAGAAATACTTCGTGAGATCCATGAAGGGGATTGTGGTCATCGCGCCAGGTCAAAGTCTCTTGTGGCCAAAGCTTTTTGTCATGGTTTTTACTGGTTGACGGCTCACACTGATGCAGAGGATCTGGTTAGTAGGTGTGATGGATGTCAAAAATTTGCACGACGAGCGCATGTGCCGGCTCAAGAGTTGCAGATGATTACAATTACTTGTCCGTTTGCGGTCTGGGGGATTGACATGGTTGGACCTTTCAAAAGGTCTAAGGATAAAAAGACACATCTTTTAGTGGCAGTTGACAAATTCACAAAGTGGGTTGAGGCAGAGCCAGTGAGTAAGTGTGATGCAGCCATAGCGGTTCAGTTCATGAAAAAGGTGATCTTTTGCTTTGGCTTTCCACACAACATTATCATTGACAATGGCACTAATTTATCCCAAGGGGCTATGGAGGAGTTTTGTCAACGTGAGCATATCCGGCTTGATGTTTCTTCTGTAGCTCACCCTCAATCTAATGGGCAAGCTGAGAGAGAAAATCAGGAAATTTTAAAAGGTCTCAAACCCCAGCTCATGTTTCCCTTACAACGGACACCGTGTTGTTGGGTAGAGGAGTTACCCTCGGTACTGTGGGGTATCAACACCACTCCTAACAGGTCCATGCGTTATACACCTTTCTTCATGGTTTATGGAGCGGAAGCGGTGTTGCCTAGTGACATCCGTCATGACCCGCCTCGTGTGGCGGCTTATGTTGAAGCTAATAATGAACAAGCCAGACATGATGCACTTGACTTGTTAGATGAGGAGAGAGACTTAGCAGCGGCTCGATCAGCAATTTATCAACAGGACCTGCGCCATTATCACAGTCGTCGGGTTAAGTCCAGGACTTTTCAAGAAGGTGACCTGGTGCTCCGGCTCATCCAGGATCTGTCAGATGCACACAAACTATCCCCACCTTGGGAAGGACCCTTTGTGGTCAGCAAGAACTTAAGAAACGGATCATATTACCTCATTGACGTTCGAGAGCACAAAGACTCATGTAAGTCGGAGGAAGAGACCCGCCGACCGTGGAACATTGCTCAACTTTGGCCATACTACACCTGAGCCACCGGCTCTCGTCATGTACATACTTTGACGTTGTATATACTATCATAAGTAATAAAGCAAGACCTCTGTCCTTTTCCTTTTCAAAGATTATATATCTTTACTCTCTTTTACTATTTAAATGACTATTAAGGAGCTGATCATATCTGAATCAAGTCTAACCTTTTTGGTCCGGCTTATGATCGTATTCGAATCTAGCTGTAAATCTCATGATCACTTGGGGGCTTCCTGTTAAAACATAGGTCGTATTCGAACCAAAGAGAACATAGCTGTCGTAACCCTCTTGATCGGCTCAAAGCCAAACTCACTAGGGGGCTTCTTGATCATATCCGAATCATAGCTTAACCCCTTTTGGGTCCAACTTGGATCGTATTCGAATCAGGGTCATTAAAAACCTCTCAAGGTCATTTGGGGGCTTCCTGTTGAAACATAGGTCGTATTCGAATGAAAGAGAACATAGCTGTCGGTACCCTCTCGATCGGCGCAACGCCAAAGCCACTGGGGCTATATGATCGTATTCGAATCTTAGCTTAACCCCTTTGGTCCGGTTTACTGATCGTATTCGAATCAGAAACCCCCAACGTTTAGTTACAAAGTTAATTTATATTGCAAACTGCTATTTTGCCTTACTGGTCTTTTATTGTCTCAATTTTAAACGATCAGCACGGTCTTTTCACCGGCTTGACTATTTGACAATAAGCCGCCCAGGCATGATTATCATCAGGGATGAAGAAGCATTGACTTCTCAAAAATGGATTGGATCATCAACCTCGTCACCTGGGTCATATAAACCGGTGGTCCAGAGGTAAATAATACAGGTATGACTGTTATTTATGAACAGTTGTTTCTGTGTTAATCAAAGGTTGTTTCAACCTTGTTTATTTTCACACCTGTTTCTGTTTCTTTTACTATGATAAACCATTGGTTATATACCGGGTGTTCTGACCCATTCGGTGCTAAACCGCCAAGCCAGTCTTTTCCTTTTCTACAGAAACAGAGCCGAAATATTACAGAGATAACCATAAATGTGACGCATATATTGACATCAGGAAGCAAAGAGTCACACACGGCATCTTATGCACGATGGCATAGGCAAAGTATGCGGTTGTTTCAAGCTAAATCTATTACAAGGCTCTAAAGAGCCCACGAAGATGGTTCTCACTCTTCCCTCGCCGGCTCACCTCCTTCTGCTGATTGGAAGCTGGGTTTTGACCAGTCAAAACCATTCACGGCAATGAATTCTGCTTCTTCATCAATCAGGCTAGCCGGATCAACTTCCGGAGCAAATGTATGTTGACGAACCGGCGAGATTAGATCTGTCACCTTGTAAGAGGGAGTTGCCATCTTCTTATTCTCCAAATCGAAACCTGGCCGATATTTGTCAATATTGGTTTCATCTCCAAGAATGGTAGCCTGAGGTCGAACTCCTCTCACACAAGCAACGAAGTCATCCTGCTCAAACAGAGATATGTCTTCTTTCACGGTAGGGTACCCCCTAGCTACATCCGTCGGGTCTAGATCTGGCACCCAGGCTTTGGAGCGGCTCAGGGCAGTTAAGGCTCTGGCTCTGGCACAGGATCGTTTGACTTCTTGGAACCTGGCAGGTAAGATTGACAATTTTTTCAAGACATCACTGAGCCGGTTGGGTCCTTGATTGGCAGGCGAGATAGCAGCAAGTGCTCGTTGAGCGCCAGTGTACAGCTGCTCCACCAAGGTATAGACCGCCTTCAGTTTAGTCACATTATCTTGGCTCAGATTCTTGCTTCACGGGCCTGCACATATTTTTTAAACAAGGGGTCAGCTGACGGTTCATATTCCGGGTCAAAAGAAGGTATAAAAGATCAGTACAGATGACTTACCAAAGATGGCGGAAACCATTTGAGACACCCGGTTCTTTAAACCGGTCAGTTTCGTGGTAACCTCCTCAAGAGCCGCTTCAGCTTTTTCGGCGCGTTGTGTCAGCAGTGTCTTTTCTTCAGCCCAGGATTTCTTTTGGCAGTCAAGCTGGTTTTTAGTTTTTCCGTCTCAGTAAGACTTAATTGAAGTTTAGAATCAGCAGACTTGATTTCTTCCTCTTGATCCGCCAGACGGGTCTTGGCGTTAGTTAATTGGGAACCCAATTCAGATAAGGCGTTCTACAAAACATACACAGGGGTGTCAAGGTTTAAACTAAAAGTTCAAGATTCAAGTCTGAAGTGCTTTGCACTGCAAAACCACTTGACACTTGGGGGCTAATGTATGCCAAAACAATTTCTTATGACTCTAATATATTTCAAGTCCCAAGTACCCTACAAAGTAACAGCACTTGGCACTTGGGGGCTAATGCATGATATTCCGAAAGTCTCTCAAGATTAAGCTGGATTACAATATTTGTTGGGTTCGGCACAAGACAGTTATGAAATGAAGTACCGGCTCATTTATGATCAAGTGAACCGGCCCTTGGGGACTACAGGTGAAGTTTATACTACTTTATTGGACTTCAGAAAAATCTAAAGGTAAAGCTTTAGCCTATATCATAAGTCTACAAATCATTCAGGTTTTATCATAATCTAAAGACTTGGGGCTAGCAGAATATAAGTAAGCCAGAAGAACATACCTCATACTTCAGCTGCAATTGCTTGACCATCTCGATTTCCGAGTCACGGCTGGAGTGCACATGACTGAGATAGCCGGACAGCACGTCATTAACATTGAGATGGGTGTAATGGGAGACATCAAACCGCACCTTCTGCTTCTCTAAGGCTTCTTGTTTAGCAGTGTGTCGAGCTAATATGGTGGGGTTCCCTGGCTCAATAAACCGGCTACCAGTAACCAAGACGTCAGTGTCAGAGGTTGTCGGTGGGTTAGCTGAACTGGATGGTTCAGTTATAGCCGGGTTGAGAGTGGTCTCATTAGCTGACGGTTCAGGAGGGTACGATTGAGCCGTCACAGCCGGATCTTCTGCTGCTTCAGTTTGAGGGGGATAAGTCGGCATAGCCGGTTCAGGTGCAAGAACTGACGGGTCTCCCAGGGGTTTAACCACTTTGGTCTTCTTGGATTTGGCTTGGCCACTAAGAAAGAATTTATAAGACAATTAGTGCAATGGTGCAATTTTTAAAGACACAGAGGAAAGATGATTTTTTTTCCTTACCCAGGGGCAGTCTTGAAGGCTGGAAATTGCATCTGAGATGAGTCGCCAGAAGAGCGAGAAACCTCCTTCCAAGGGCAAATAACGTCAGTAACACAAGAGAATATATTCATGAATGAAAGTCGAAGAGGAATATAAAAGATACCTCATTTTGGCATTTTTGAGGAGTTTGTTGTACAACAGAAGGCGGCTCATCATCGTTCCGGGCTTGACAACGGCTCTCGTGTTGCTGTTTTTTCAAAAGAAAATGAGGGTCCAAATAAGCCAAAGGGTGCGAAAACCTTACTTTCCGGGTTACCCGTCGAAGTTTCTGTCTCGGCAAATGGTCTGAGTCAGAGGAAATAATTACCTCTTCTTCTCCGGCCTGACTGGCCCTTGTGTCGTCCTGGCAATAATCAGTGTCAATAAGGTTATTAAAAAACTAGCCAAGGGAGTCAAGGGCTACCTCCGACTCAGAAGTATCATCGTCAAGCTTTAACAGGTCCTCAGTGGTGCTCTTCTTCTTCATCTTAGACCTATGGGTCGTCTTCTTGGCGGTCATGGCGGCGGCTCTAGCCTTCTTGGCGGCTTCATGGTCATACTTGGCTTTCCAGAAATCAGATTTGGCCTGTAAACAAATAAACAGGATAAAAGGTCATGCAGGTATTTAAAATGGCTGAGAAAAAAAGAGAAAGAGGTCAGAGGTTTTTTACCTCTGGCGCCGGGTTAAGTTTGCAGAAGGGGTTTAACCCGACTTTACTGCAGTCTTCATATTTGCCGTTCACCAGAAGGGTCGACATTGAAACAATATCTTCTTCAGTTAATTGAACGGAGCTGTGACGAAGAGAGTCATTTGGGCCTCCACCATATTCATACATCAATTTGGATCGGCAGCTTAGAGGGATGACCCGCCATGAGACCCAGCAACTGGTCAAGTCAACTTCGGTTAAGCCGTTCCCCAATAAGGCGTTAATCCTTTTAATTGATGGAATAAGCTTCTTGCGTTTGGCGGCAGTGAGTTTGTCAGGGAGCGCAAACTTGGAGTCGAGACGCTCTGCGCGATAACCCGACAGTGGCTTCTCATTTGCTGGTGAAGTGTCTTGACAATAGAACCAAGTCTGATTCCAGTCTTTGGGATGACTCGGCAAGACTATTAGGGGGAAGATGGCGCCCTGTCGACACTGAATTGAGATGCCTTCAAGTTCCAAGCTAGGGCCATTGGTACACTCGTTCTGGCGGTTCAGATAAAAATACTCTCTAAAGAGTTCCACAGTCGGTTCTTCTTGAAGGTACACCTCACAGAGAACTTGGAAATTGCAGCTATTGGATATGGAATTGGGCCCGAGAACTTGAGGGTGGAGTTTGAAAAAATGGAGGACATCTCTGAAGAACTTTGAGCCAGGTGGTGAAAAGCCACGGTTCATGTGGTCAAAAAAGACAATGACTTCACCATCTTTTGGATTGGGCCGTTCCTCGTCCGGGTCAGGTGCATGGTAAGACATAACATTATTCCCTGCCAAAAATCCTATGGAGAAGAAGTCCTTCAAATTATCCTCAGTTCCTGTTGAGGGAAACCAGTTGCAGACAGTCGGTGCTTTTGATAGCATGATGTTCAAAAGACGAACTGAAAAGAAAGTGACATGCCGATTCAATTCAATGATAATGGTGAAGTTAAGTGATGATGGTATAAAGGAGTAATGGCGGCTTAAGTAAGGGCTAATGTCATACAAGGAAAAGTAAGCCGGCACAATAAGCCACCATGACTACAGATATTTGAGAAAATAGATTCGGCTAAGTGTTGAGACAAACAAGTTTCCTAATTGCTTGATATTATTCTAGATCAAATGGCTATTCAAAATGGAAAATATTCTAGACCTAAAAGTCTAGCGCAGATGAGTTCGTGAGTCCTAATGAGGCCTTTATACCGGGAAAAGGGATCTACTAGTAACAAGAGTAGGCACAAAACAACTACCGCACAAGTATATATCTCTTTTTGGATCAAGAAGAGGCTGCAGTGGAAGAACTATGAAGAAATTGTGATGAACTATGAAGAACACACAGAAACCTAGAAAGCCCTAATGCAGATCTAAGGAGCAAGAAGGGAAATGCTTACAGCCACAAATCTTTCGCGGAGAGACGCCGCCGTTCTCTGGACCGATTCCAGTTGATGCAGCGGCCAAAGTCGACGGAGGTGAGGTGCTCTCTGACGGTGGCAGAGCTCGAGCAGCAGCGGGGGTTGCGAGAGGTAGAAGACGAAGAAGAGAGAAGAATGAGAAAGACCGGGGCGTGCCTATTTATAAGGGGATAAGCGAACAGGCGAGCGTGAAAATCAAGGAAGACCCGAATAATGATTATCCAACTAAACGGACGCCTTGATTCTCGGAAGGCATTAAAGGATAAAGATCCGTTGAGAGATGACGTCATAATAGTTTTTCATGTTTTCAAGAAATGACGTCATGGCGGGTTACAAAAATTTCTGCGAAGAGAGGAAGATGGAGTTCGTCTAAGTATTGAAGATTGACAAAGAACAAAGTTCAAAGTCAACCTGGGGCCTAATGTTGGGGATATAGCTACCAGGTATGACCCGCCCAGGAGGGGCCGGGTTAGCCCCAATGGCGGGTCACAAAGGAAGCCCAGTAACATTCAAGGCGATAGTTTATTGAGGCTTATAGAAGGCCTAAGCCTAGAGACGGCTTAAGGCCCAATATTGTAAACCATCGTATGTAAGGAAAGACTTGTAAAGAAAGGCATATAAAAGAAGTCACCGAGCTAGACACGTTTTATGAGCCGGCCGGGACTCCGTAGGCCGCCAGGCATCAACCCATGTATATAAGGGGACGACCCGGCGGTGGCTTAGGGCAAGAAACAAGAGATCGATAACCAAGCCAGCGGATTAGCCTCTTGGTGATCGAAACCCCAGCAATTCCAACACAACTAGACATAGGCTTTTACCTTCATCGTAAGGGGCCTAACTAGTATAAAACCTTTCGTGTCATTTGTCCCGATTAACCCCTTTAAGCTTCCTAGTTGCGATGGCCCTACGACTAAGTCCTTTTGCTAGGACATCTGCCGTGACGATTCCACGACAGTTTGGCCTCCCTAGATACTTAATGACTGATGGTGGTTCACACTTTATTCATGGTGCTTTCCGCAAAATGCTTGCCAAGTATGATGTTAACCATAGAACCGCATCACCTTATCATCCTCAATCTAGTGGTCAAGTTGAACTTAGCTATAGAGAAATAAAATTAATCTTGCAAAAGATTGTCAATAGGTCCCAAAAGAATTGGTCTAAGAAATTAGATGATGCACTTTGGGCTTATAGAACAACATATAAAAATCCTATGGGTATGTATCCTTATAAAATGATTTATGGAAAAGATTGTCATTTGCCTCTTGAATTAGAACATAAAGCATATTGGGCAAACAAAGAACTCAACTATGATTTCAAACTTTCTGGTGAAAAGAGGTTATTTGATATTAGCTCATTAGATGAATGGAGAACCCAAGCTTATGAAAATGCCAAGTTGTTTAAAGAAAAGTCAAAAGATGGCATGATAAGAGAATCCAAAAGAGTGAGCTTAAAGTAGGAGAATATGTTCTTTTATACAACTCTCGCTTCAGACTCTTTGTAGGAAAACTCCTCTCAAAATGGGAAGGCCCCTATATCATCGAGGTGGTTTATCGTTCTGGAGATATTAAAATAAATAATGTCGAAGGTACTAACCCGAAGGTTGTTAACGGGCAACGAATAAAACATTATATCTCAGGTACGCCCATTAATGTTGAAAGTAATATTATCCAAACTTTGACACCGGAAGAACATATAAAAGAGTCCTTCCGGAACAATCCAGAATCGTGAAAATAAGGAGGTACGTGATACGGTACGTAAATGGATTCCAAAAAATCCTCAAAAATATTTTTTGTCAGTTTTGGAATATTTAAAAAATAGGAAAATAAGAAACTTCCAGGAAGCGTACCATGTCGGGCACAAGACACCAGGGTGCGCCTGGCTTGCCAGGCGTGCCCAGGTGGGTTGTGCCCACCTGGGGTACCTTCCGGACTCCGTTTTTCTACAGCTTGCTTGTTTCCCAAGATAAAAAATCTTTATATACCCCCCGAACCTATTGACCGCCGTATCGTGGAGAAATCTTCTATTCTCTTTTCTTGCTATTTTCGGTTAGATCTGTTGAGCCAGGCATCATGTCTTCTTCCTCCTCCAACAACATGGAAGAGGATGCTTGGTTGATGAAGATCGAGTTGAAGAGAGAAGAGCACGCAGAAGCCGTCAAGGGAGACGAGAGCAAGGAGGTTACCGTAGATCAACCTCTAGTCTTCGAGCAAGCACTGCTAGTCGAGGAGGAAGAGGAAGACATCCTGAAACCTTACTATGCTCATCTTACTCCTACTGAGATTGAAGCCTTTCGCATCATTGAAACGGTTCGAATGCAAAATAAGTATCTCACCCGTGAAAATATTCTGCATCAAGAGCACATCATCCACCTCCGGAGCGTCATCCGTCGATTGGAGAATCTCTTGATCCTCAAGGATAGGATTTCTTCATCATCATCACCACCTTCTTCATCACCAAAATAGAATTGAGTATCGGGTATGAGCAAGCTAAGCTTGGGGGAGGTGCCCCGGTATCGTATCATCCCCACTACCTTTTGCCTTTACTTATTTTAGTTCGATCTTTTGCTTTAGATGAATAAAAGTTTAGTTTGATCCTTTCTTTTTGAGAGTTATCTTAGTGATCTATCCTTGTTATCGTGTGCGAGAAGTTTGAGTTTTTGCTTTCTTTATTTTCATGTTGAAGTTAAAAAGAAAGGAAATAAATAAAAGAAAGGAAATACATGAAAAAGATCATATGCTAATGTTATGGTAGGTGATGACACCACATAAGGAAAAGTATAAGTACAAAATTTTGTTAGAGATTAACAAATATAGCATTAGTCAATGATGCAACTCATGAAAGAATTAATAAGGGAAGAGAAGATTCACATATAAATATACTATCCTAGAAATCTTTTGTGATTGTGAGCCCTCATCAAAAATATGCCAAAATTGTTGACGTTGGACAAGGAAGACAACTTAATGATTTATGTTTGTTTATATTCACATATAAGTCATATTGTCACAGATCCTTTAACATGTGGTGCTTGCCCCCTACCTTTGCTAGCCAAAAATTCCACACTAAGTAGAGATACTAGTTATGCATCCAAAAACTCTTAAACCCAAATCTTATTTTCAAGAGTCCGCCATACCTACCTAGGGATTGACCAAGATCCCTCAAGTAAGTTGTCATCGGTGCAAAAAGGCAATAAAAATTGCTTCTAAAAGTGTGAGATCATTTAGTGTAAGATAAAATTGAGCGTTGCATGAACTTGTGATGGTGAAGAATAAAAGCGACAAACTTCATAATAAAGTGGCTATCACAAGGGGCAATGCAACATGACGTTCTTTTGCACTAAGGGGTTGAACATACAAACAAATAAGCGCATGGCAACCTCCGCTTCCCTCTGCGAAGGGCCTATCTTTTACTTTTATGTATTTACTTTTATGCGAAGAGTCAAAGTTTTCTCTCTATTCCTTTTTTATTTTCTTCTTTGGCAAGCATCATGTGGTGAGGAAAGATCTAGGCACATATGTCCAGTTGAATATAGATAGCATGAGTTATTATAGTTAACATCACCCTTGAGGTGAATACGTTGGGAGGCAAACATATAAGCCCCTATCTTTCTATGTGTCCGATTGAAATGTTTTGCTCATGTGTACGCGGTGAGTGTTAGCAATCATGGAAGACTATATGATGGTTGAGTATGTGGACTTTCCTAAAGGCTCCGACACGTGACCCTTCCTGAAAAGATGATGAATTGTAGTTGCAAAGTTGACAGAGAACATAGTTTGTTGGTTTCTAATAAAGTTTTTGCTTTATACTTCAATAGTGTGATGAATTGTCACTTATTCATGAGAAGTCTATGATAAAAATTATTTGATGAAAGTATTGTGTTTAAATTTTTTGTTGTTATAATAATGAACATGATGCTTCTATGTCCGTATTTTGTTTTTATCTTCACCTCTCTGTCTCTAAGCAAGTGGACATGTTTTTCGATTTTAGTTTTCGATTGAGGACAAGTGAGGTCTAAGCTTGGGGGAGTTGATATGTCCATTTTGTATCATGTTTTTCTACTATTATTTATGATGTTGTTATCCATAATAATGCTTTTTGGAGTAATTCTAATGCCTTTTATCTCATAATATGCAAGGTATACGCAAAGAGGGAGAATTCCGGGAGCTGGAAATCTAGACCTGGAAAAGCTACGTCAAGCTACCTATTTTGCACAACTCCAAACAAGTCGAAACTTCACGAAGAATTTTTATGGAATATTTGAAGAATATTGGAGCAAATAAGTACCAGAGGGGGCCCACCGGGTGGGCACAACCCACCTGGGCGCGCCCTGGTGGGTTGTGCTCACCCACCTCCGGTGCCCATCTTCTAGTATATAAGTCATTTTTACCTATAAAAAAATAAGGAGAGGACTTTCTGGATGGAGCGCCGCCGTCTCGAGGCAGAACTTGGGCAGGAGCACTTTTGCCCTCCGGCAGAGCGATTCTACCGGGGGAACTTTCCTCCCGAAGGGGGAAATCATCGTCATCGTCATCACCAAAAACTCTCCCATCTTGGGAAGGGCAATCTCCATCAACATCTTCAACAACACCATCTCATCTCAAACCCTAGTTCATCTCTTGTGTTCAATCTTGTTACCGGAACTATAGATTGGTGCTTGTGGGTGACTAGTAGTGTTGATTACATCTTGTAGTTCATTACTATATGGTTTATTTGGTGGAAGATTATATGTTCAGATCCAATATGCTATTTAATACCCCTCTGATCTTGAGCATGATTATCATTTGTGAGTAGTTACTTTTGTTCATGAGGTCACGGGAGAAATCATGTTACAAGTAATCATGTGAACTTGATATGTGTTCGATATTTTAATAGTATGTATGTTGTGATTCCTTTAGTGGTGTCATGTGAATGTCGACTACATGACACTTCACCATATTTACGCCTAAGGGAATGCATTGTGGAATAGCAATTAGATGATGGGTTGCGAGAGTGACAAAAGTTTAAACCCCAGTTTATGTGCTATTCCGTAAGGGACCGATTGGATCCAGAAGTTTAATACTATGGTTAGAATTTATTCTTAATACTTTTTTGTAGTTATGGATGCTTGCGGGGGGGGAGGGGGGGGAGGGGTTAATCATAAGTAGGAGGTTTGTTTAAGTAAGAACAGCACCTAAGCACCGGTCCATCCACATATTAAATTATCAAAGTAGCGAACACGAATCAAACCAACATGGTGAAAGTGACTAGATGAAAATCCTGTGTACCCTCAAGAACGCTTTGCTTATCATAAGAAACCATTTTGACATGTCCTCTGCCTCAAAAAGGATTGGGTTACCTTGCTGCACTTTTGCTACTATCATCGTTACTTGCTCGTTACAAATTATCTTGCTATCAAACTACTCTGCTACTTATAATTTCAGCACTTGTAGATATTACCTTGCTGGAAACCACTTGTCATTTCCTTCTGCTCCTCGTTGGGTTTGACACTCTTACTTATCGAAAAGAGCTGCAATTGATCCCCTATACTTGTTGGTCATCAGCAATCAAAGCATCTCAAAACATAACATAGCAATACACAATGCTAAGGGTGACCTAACGCAGCACTAGGTGCTACCGGCGAAGGGGGGAAACATCCAGAAAAGTGTTTCCGGTGTTTGGCACTTTGGGGTAGATGAAACAGAGGTGGATTGTTGCATGTTCGCTATGCTAGGGGCATGTGGCGGACGAACGGACTGTGTATTTGGATTCGTCTCATCGTTCTAAGCAACTCTCATGTACAAAGTTTCTTCATCCGAGTTACAGATTATTTTATATTAATTTTTAAAAATTTAATTCATTTTTCGAATTAAAAGAATTAATTTAATTATAAAATGTATTTATGATGTCAACACGATGTCAGGGTGATGTTAGCAGTCAACCCCATAGTTGACTTAGTCAAACTGACATGTGGGTCCCACTGCCATTGACTAAGATTAACTAAATAGTTTTAATTAGTTTAGTTAAACATGATTAATTAACCTAATTAACTCATTAATTAATTACAAATTTATTTATTTTAACATATTTTTTGTTATACTTTTTTTAATCATTCTGGGGTGTGGGGCCCGTTAGTCAGTGACCCAGAGGGGCTAACGGGCACGCGGGCATGCGGGCGACCGGGCGGAGCCGGGACGGGCGCCAGCCCGCCTGATAAGGTGCTACGAGGCGAGGCATGGCCGGCAGCGGCGGCGCGTAGCGAGGCAACGACAGACGGGGGCTGCGGAGCGGAACAGGGCGACGGCGCGGGGAGCTGGGCGGCATGCGGGTGGTGGAGCAAGGCGACTGCGGCGAGCGGTAGCAGGGCGCAGCGTGGCGAGGGCGGCGCGGCGCGTGCTCGCGCGGCGAGGCAGAGGAGAGGCTAGGAGGGTGCGGGCCGGCACGGGGGCGCGCGCAAGCGCGGCCAGGGCGTGGCCGGAGCGGGTCGGAGGGCACGCGTGCGGTGCGGTGGGCGAGTAGGAGAGGGCTTGGGGCACGTGCCAAGAGTTGTAGGGGGACGGCGCGGCCGACACGGAGAGGAGGCAGGGAAGGGGGAGGGCGATGCCCTCACCAGCGTTTGGAGAGGAGCGGGGCAGCGAGGCTCGACGTGGTCCGATGGGGAGGAGGTCGGGGACGAGCGATGGAGGCGGTCCGACGAGGTGGTGGCGACGGCGTCGGGTCGGCGACAAGACGAGGCCGCGGCTACAGGTTGGCGTCGTGCGAGAGAGAGAGAGAGAAGGGGCGCGGAGGAGTCCGGGAGGGGCGGCACCGGCGCCGGCTGGCGACAACCTTAGCGGAGCGGTGGCTTGCATCAGGCGCGGGCGAGCGGGAGGAGGGGATCGAACAGGGGGGGCCCTCTCCCTGGAACGATGTGTGTGTGTGTGTGTGTGTGTGTGTGTTCGTGTGGCGGCGCTGGGAGGGAGACGAGAGATCTAGGGTTAGGTGGGTTGGGGCCATATAGGCCATGGGGTAGCCGGTTGGGCTGTTTGGCTGGGCCACTTGGCCATCTAGCCCAAGGCCCAGCGGGAGGGGGAAGGCTTCTCTTTATTTTACCTTTTTGTTTTGTTTTGTTTTTCTTTTGCTAACTTATTTATTATCTGTTCTTATTTTATTTTAGTTTTATAAAACATAAGCCTAGTCCCTAAATTGATGCTTTAGTTTACTCAACTGCCACAAAGTGTTTGGTACACTATCAATATAGTTTACATTTTTACAATTCTTAAAAAACATTTAATTAATTGTTTTACTGTTGTTTTACTTATTTTAGGACCTTTAAACACTTTGTAAAATGTTGGCTCCTCCACCAATATTGACTATGAATTGTTTGCCACATTTGGAACACTTTAGTTTTCATGTTTGAGAATCTTATTAATTCACTTATAATTTAAATTTGAAAATGAATTGTGTTTGATTCAAAGCAAGATTAGCAACAGTAATTGTGATGACTTGGCACCATTAACATGGGATTACTGTAGCCTAATTATCAGGGCGTCACAATTCTCCTCCACTACAAGAAATCTCGTCGCGAGATTTAGGAGCGGGAGTAAGGGGGAAGGGATTCGGTTACGAAATTCTAACGGGTCTTCTCGGTTTTCGTTGCTCTTCTTGAAGAGGTCAATCCACGTTGATGCCTTCATTCCTCTCATCCAGGTCATCGTGATGAAGTCGTCCTCCTTTCTTCGGAAAATTTCGTCGTACTTACAAATAGGTAATGGGCTGCTCTAAAACGATAGAATGGTATAAGGGGAAATCATATGGGGTTATTCCAGGAATGAACACATGAGTATTGCTAGAGTTGAACAAATGAAACACATCGAGAGACAAGTAAGGAGGTACCATAAGAAGTTTCAAGCGCATAGACAATCGTTCGTTGCCTGAACCAGAGTGTGAAAGGGGTTCAGGGCAATGGGAATAAGTATTGTGTTTCATACCAGAATTGATGATCTGTCAGAAGGTGGTTCGTGAATTACATACGAAGCCAAGCATGAGGAATAACTTTGGAAACAGGGGGTGTACAAGAGAGTCAGGTTTCGATCCTGTGGGACTGTGGGTTATGGGCCCACCATGTGGGTTAAAGGTAGAAAGGGCGCTGACATCTTGCACGGTTATGATAGAAATGCAATGCCAGAGAATAGTTTTTCAGTTTTGTCGGCAATAACGCCGGTACCAACAGTGAGGGACAAAGAGAACCATCGGTGGCAAAGTTCTCGTCCATCGGTGGTTACCGGAATGCCATCAACAATAGTAACAGGGTCTTACTGACAGGGTGGTACAACAAGGTGCTTACCTAAGCAGGGAATAATTACTACTCAGTTAAATCAGATTACAAGAAAGGTTAAACAAAACAATGGAAAGGAAAATGTGTTTAAACACATATTTCAGGGGTATATCCTTCCCAAGGACATGCAGAACATGATATCCATGACAGAATAGGAAATAGAAAACCATTTAGGTAAGTGGAGAGGAATTTCATGACATTACCCATATTGGGTCATATAAAGACCAGTGTTATAACTCTTGGAAATCTGTTCCAACCATCATATCTGACCGGGATTCAGATCTTATTGGTGTTAGGATACCTCAGACTTAGGATGTCTGAGAAGAAAAGGTGCAACACCAATTGACAAGATGACATTTTAAGATTCTCGGGAATGAACTATGGAAGCAATTTCCAAAACAAGAGTTCATCATTAAACCAAGGAGAGAGTGAGGAGGTGGCTGATGGACTTAGTGATAATTTATCGAGGATTCCAATAAGATGGATTTCCAAAATTATGCGAACAAAGGAGATAATATTTGTCAGATCAAATGGTATAATATAATGATGTATGTTCGAGGAAAACATCCATAGTTAAACATTCGTTGAAAGGTGCACTCGAAATATGGGTTGGGTTGCACGACCAACGTCGGAATGGCGATTTAGTAACCAACACTCTAAACTGGAATTATTGTCTATTAACTTTGAAGCAATAGGGTTGCTAGATATATTAACTTCTCACAAAAGAGTTCACTCAACACGCAGACCAAGAAAAGAATGGTGATGGCGAGAAGCATCACTGTATCAAGAATTCTTAAGAGGTGGTGAAACTCTCACAACATCCTTGACAAAAGACAGTAATACTTCAAGGTAGATCATAATACAAGTTGGATAGCAAGTTGCATCCATAATATGAACAAGTTTGTGATGAAAGGAAGGTAAGGATGTTGTCGATGGTAACTAATCATCGAGGGGCAAGGATGGTATTTCTCATCATGAATTCAATTGATATCTCAGAATGAGTTAAATTGTTAACGGTGATCATGACACAATTCATTGAGAGGTTTCATGAGGATGCCATTAAACAGCGATGACATCAAGCAAAAGCAATGCTGGAGCGAAAGATTATTGGACCCATGGATATGACAGCAACTCGGGATCAAGCTTACTGTTCAAGGTGGAATGATAAGACGAAGAAATCGATGTAAGCTTAGCTCATTGTCAAAGATGTGCACCGGGAAGAAGGACCAGGTAGCACAGTTATAATTTGTACAACATTGATGTAGCCTATCAGGCTAGGAATGACATGATGGAGTATTAAACTTCCCAGGAACAGAGTACTAGAAGTACCGATTTGCAGTGCGGATTCGATTTGATACTCGACATTCTTAGTTGACGACAACCCAGAACCCATGGAGTCACTATGACAGGGAAGGTACTACTTCATCAGAAATTCATAAGATATATCCTCGAGATACCAGGGGTAATACTTGAAGGCAGATCAAAATAGAGGTTGGGTAGGCGTATTGATCTACAGAAGGCTAGTGCCTTAACTTGTCCGAAAAATGGGATCAAAGGAGAACAACAGGGTTGTAACCACGATTGCAACCAAATCCCAGATATAAGATGAATTTATACCAAGGGAATAATTAATTTAAGAAAAGCTTCCATGATAAGTTCTCCATCGTGTCCATGGGCATGAACACAAAGTTCAAGGTCGACTCACACTCCTTCAATGCATAACCTTTCATTCACTGCTCTATTAAAAATGATTTGAGTGTGAAGACCTACTTGGTGAATTACCAGAGGAGTATGAACCTTGAAAATCTTTCGAGTTCACACATATTCAGGAAGGCTTAGGTTCAACCCATCGGGGCATCTTAGAAACATATACCACAAGCTTCGGAAGTAATTATCACGGCCAAATCAAAGAATAGGATTTACCAATGGCATTATGTATGAGAGAAGAACTTCTTGAGGTTTTTGTATACGAAGGACACTGTCGGATGATATTTCAACAAAGCATCTGACGGTCCATAACAGGGCTGATGTGAGCATCGCCACGCGATCAGAGGATGAAACAAAGCAAAGGCTTTGGATTATAGAAACAACTGACTAATTCAAAGTTCAAGGGCAAAGGAATTAAGATTCCCAAATCAAGGGATCAGGAGCAAGGGCTCTAATTAAGAATGGATAAGTCGAGTAGGCTTAGGGGAATAATTGATGGCAATTTTATTGGTCGAGATCCAACTCATGTTTAAAATGACGTCTGAGCCGGAAGGATGAATTCTAGGATCTGATTGAGGATTGTGAGCATTCACAACATATTAATCAACAGACTCAAAATGATAATGACAAAGGATGCCAATTAGATTACCAGCCTTACGGGATTAATCATATTGCAGGCAAGCAAGAATTTCAAGAGCAATATGCTATTCAGGCTTTTCAGAAAAATCGAATAGTATTTCGAAGAATTTTGTGAAACACATGAACAACTAGGAATGAACTAATCCTCGATAAGTGTAAGGAATTATCCGTGGGGGTAATCATGCAGAAAAGAGCTATAAGGCAGTACACAAAGGATTCTTGGAATAGCGGGAGGTAGTTCAGGGCATCTTGTACTAACAAGAGTAATTAGGAATGAAGGTATTGGCGGCAAGTGTAAGTAGCTATCCATAGGGATGTATCGGTGGTAGGGAATTGCAAACCCGATGAGCACACGTTCTCGGGAGAACATCGTAGAGTATCTTCAGAATCCTTCGATGCACAAAGCAATCATCTAAAGAGATAGGCTCTCAAGGAGGAAGTAATTACGAGAACCAAGAGTCAAAGTTAGTAAAGTCATTTAACCCGAATAGAAGAGAGATCAGAATCCAAGAGTATAGATGAGGAATAAAAGATCCTAATACCACCCAAATGGCGACGTGGTCCCGTAAGCCACACTGCCATGTTAGTAAAAGTTTTTCAATGACTAGACTCAACTTCGGCCAAGGAGTTTGGAAGGGGGATTCCTACAGGTAGTCGGCTCTGATACGAACTTGTGACGCCCCCGATTCAATCATACTCTAATCATACATGCAAACGTGTACGATCAAGACCAGGGACTCACGGGAAGATATCACAACACAACTCTAAAAATAAATAAGTCATACAAGCATCATAATACAAGCCAGGGGGCTCGAATACAAGTGCTCGATCATAGACGAGTCAGCGGAAGCAACAATATCTGAGTACAGACATAAGTTAAACAAATTGCCATAAGATGGATAGCACAAACTGGGATACAGATTGAAAGAGGCGCATGCCTCCTGTCTGGGATCCTCCTAAACTACTCCTAGTCGTCATCGGCGGCTGCACATAGTAGTAGGCACCTCCAGTGTAGTAGGAGTCATCACAGGTGGCGTCTGGCTTCTGGGCTCTAACATCTGGTCGCAACAACCGGGTATAGAAAGGGGAAAAGGGGGAGCAAAGCAACTGTGAGTACTCATCCAAAGTATTAGCAAGCAAGGATCTACACTACATATGCATTGGTATCAATGAAATGGGTAGTATCAGTGGACTGAACTGCAGAATGCCAGAATAAGAGGGGGGTAGCTAGTCCTATCGAAGACTACGCATCGACCCTCCATGAGCAGGATCATGGACGTTGGTCGCGTGAGCGCACCCAAGCATACCCACTAGCTTACGATAACGGGTCAACAATTTCTGCAAAAGTAGACAATCAGAAACATAATAAGGATCAACTCAAGTGTGCCTAGGGTTCACGGCATCAAGCTTCTACAATGGTATAACATGGCTAAGGAAGCTCGATGTTACCTTCATCGTATCCCTCTTACAAAAGCGTGTTCGAGCCTTCAATAATGCTTTTGTTGAGCTTCGAATCCTGCACATGTAAGAATTGTGTTAAAGGCCAAGTTTTCACTCAACCGCTCATAGCTAAAATTAAATGAGAACACCACTTACCACTCTGTTCATCAGGGGTGCATACTCCATGAAATCACCTTCAAGATCTCTGAGCCTCCCACAGTATGCTTCGTCCTCGCTGTCATCCTCCTCCAATTCGGCGACATTGTCTTCCGTCCACTGCGGCCTCAGGCGTGTACGGTACTTGACACCATCATCATTCCATGTAACGCCCCGAGACCGATGTGCCAGGTGTCTTCCAGTTATTCGCTGTTGTTGCCTTGTCATTCCTTGTGTGTCATGCATTTCATATCATGTCATCATGTGCATTTCATTTGCATTCATGCTCGTCTCATGCATCCGAGCATTTTCCCCGTTGTCCGTTTTGCAATCCGGCGCTCCTATGTCCTCCGGTGTCCCTTTCTACCTCTTTTCGTGTGTGTGGGTTAAACGTTTTCAGATTGGACCGAGACTTGCCATGTGGCCTTGGTTGACTACCGGTAGACCGCCTGTCAAGTTTCGTACCATTTGGACTTCGTTTGGTACTCCAACGGTTAACCGAGGGACCGAAAAGGCCTCGTATGTGTTGCAGCCCAACACCCCTCCAAAGTGGCCCAAAACCCACCTAAACCTCCTCCATCATCTAGAGCGTTCGATCACGATCGCGTGGCCGCAAACCGCACCTCATTTGGACACTCCTAGCTCCCTCTACCTATATATTTGTCATCTCCCCCGAAAATCTCGCGGATGAAACCCTAGCTCCTCCTATCTCGCGCCACCGGACACATTCTCCCACACAGGACATGTCCGCGCCGCCCTCCACAGCCAACCACACGCTGCCACCTCACCCTCCACCCTCTCTCTCCTCCCACCGGCGCCGCGGCCCACGGGGCCCATCCGGGGCCCGAAGCCGCGCCACCGCCCGAGGCACCGCCTCGCACCGCGCCGCCGAGCGCTCGATCCCCGCGCGCCGCCTGCTCTTCCACCACGCCGCCATCGCCGGCGCCGCCCCGCCGCCGCCGCCAGGCACTCTCCGGCCACCGCCTCCTCCGTTCCTCGCCGCCAGTCGCCTCACAGGCGAGCTCCAGCCCGGATCCGGCGTGATCCGGTGGAGGAAGCCCCGGATCTGACCTCCCCGACCGTCTCTGGCGAAGTTTCGACCAGATCCACCGCCATCCTTGATCCCCGCGCCGCATTGACCTTTTCACGGAGTAAAATCTCACCAACTCCCAGTAATTTTGTGCATACTTTGACATGCCATAACTCTGCATCCGTGGCTCCGATTCGTGCGTGTAGCATATCAAAATGTTCGCCTCGACGAGTACATCATTTCATCTCATTGCATCATTTTCATTTGAGCTCACCTTGATGCCCGAAATGCTGTTGGAAGAGGGCTATGTGAGGATTATTTCAGATCTGTTTCAGCAAATGGCATTTTTGTCATTTTTGACATGATTAATGTGTGCATGCTATGATCCTGAGCTCTACATGTGTTTTGTAGTATGCCATGCCATCTTTACAGGGGTGTATTCCATGTATTTTTGTGATCTTTGTGGTGACTAGCACAAGCATGCAAAGTAGCTTACTCAATGATGCTGATTTCAGGGACTTAGAATTTCTCTAAGTGCTTGCCCTGTCATTATTTTTATGCCATATGTTCATGTTGTTTCCTAGTGATCCGTGCCTCTTTTGAGCATCATCAGTAAGGATGTTTTGTAGATATTGTGGTGCTCTCTCCATCCATGTCTTTGTTTGAAATTATGGAGCACCCTAGCTTGAGTCAATCGAGCTCTACTTTTGCTAAAAAAATGTTCCTGGCAGATTGTTAACGTGTTTAGCGATTTTGCCAAGATTATTACTGTTGATCCGTGCATGCTATGTTGTTGTTATTGCCATGTCTAGCTTCTATGCCATATCTATTTGCTGGGTGTATGCTTAGTTTGTCATGCAATGCCTCGTAGTGAGTGCATCGAGCTCGTAAACATGCCTACTTGTTAATCTGTTTTGCCATGCTCCAGTTTTTCACTAAGTCTGAATCTGTTCATGTTTTTGCTATGTTCACATGCTTGCAATTGTATTTTCCAATCCCTTTTGGCTCATGGTCACTAACGGACTTTTGTTATATGCTTAGAGTAGCTTCATGCCATGCCTTGCTTTGCCACGGTACGATCCTATAGCATGTAGTTTTCATGCTCTAAATATTGCTTCCTGATGATAAATTCCTGACATGATGTTAATTTCACAGTCTGAAACCTGTTATCTTTTGCACTTTTGCCATACTTGTTTGAACCTGTTATTGATTGAATTAGCCATAGCTCAGTGTCCATCTTTTGTCAAGCATCATGAGTGGATCCCTGCCATGTATTTTGTTGCTATGTTGGAGTGCTGTAGCATGTTGTTCTTAATGCATTTAGAAGGCTACTTGCTGTTTATCATAGACCGGTGCCATATTTGTTTTGGCTTGCCATATCCAAACCGTGCATCCGATTCCGGTGATATTTATATCGATTTTGACTGGAATCAACTCACCTTTCTAGTGGCACTCTTGGTTTTCCAGGTTGAGGCCAGGTTCAATCATTCCTTTCCAAATCATGCATATGCATCACATACCGCATCCCGCATATCATGACATCTTCATGTGTTGGTTGTTTACTATGTTGTGTGCTTCTTTCCGGTGTTGCTTATTCGGGTTGGTTTCGTTAACGTCGCGTTTGTGAGGACCCGTTCGACTATGTCTATTTGCCTTCTTCATGGACTCGTTCTTCTTCCTTGCGGGATTTCACGCAAGATGACCATACCCTCAAAATCACTTCTATCTTTGCTTGCTAGTTGCTTGCTCTTTTGCTATGCCTACGCTGCGATACCTACCACTTGCTTATCCTGCCTCCCATATTGTTAAGCCAAGCCTCTAACCCACCTTGTCCTAGAAAACCGTTGTTTGGCTATGTTACCGCTTTGCTCAGCCCCTCTTATAGCGTTGTTAGTTGCATGTGAAGATTGGAGTTTGTTCCTTATTGGAACATGGATATTTGTTGGGATATCACAACATCTCTTATTTAATTAATGCATCTATATACTTGGTAAAGGGTGGATGGCTCGGCCTTATGCCTGGTGTTTTGTTCCACTCTTGTCGCCCTAGTTTCCGTCATATCGGTGTTATGTTCCCGGATTTTGCGTTCCTTACACAGTTGGGTTATAATGGGAACCCCTTGACAGTTCGCTTTGAATAAAACTCCTGCAGCAAGGCCCAACCTTGGTTTTACCATTCGCCACCTAGCCTTTTCTTTTCCCTTGGGAGTCGCGCTCCAGAGGGTCATCATTATTTTAACCCCCCCCGGGCCAGTGCTCCTCTGAGTGTTGGTCCAACCTGTCAGCCGCCGGTGGCCACCAGGGGCAACTCTGGGCTGGCCTACTGGAAGTTTGGACAATCCGGTGTGCCCTGAGAACGAGATATGTGCAGCTCCTATCGGGATTTGTCGGCACATTCAGGTGGCTTTGCTGGACTTGGTTTACCATTGTCGAGGATGTCTTGTAACCGGGATGCCGAGCCTGATCGGATTGTCTTGGGAGAAGGAATATCTTTCGTTGACCGTGAGAGCTTGTGATGGGATAAGTTGGGACACCCCTGCAGGGGTTGAACTTTCGAAAGCCGTGCCCGCGGTTATGGGCAGATGGGAATTTGTTAATGTCCGGTTGTAGAAAACCTGAAGTTGATCTTATTTAAAATACATCAACCGCGTGTGTAACCGTGATGGTCTCTTCTCGGCGGAGTCCGGGAAGTGAACACGGTGTTGGAGTTATGCTTGACGTTGGTTGTTCTAGGATCACTTCTTGATCATAGTTTCTCGATCGTGCTTTGCCTTCTCTTCTCGCTCTCTTTTGCGTATATGTTAGCCACCAAATATGCTAGTCGCTTGCTGCAGCTCCACCTCATACCTTTTCCCTACCTATAAGCTTAAATAGTCTTGATCGTGAGGGTGCGAGATTGCTGAGTCCCCGTGACTCGCAGATACTTCCAAAACCAGTTTGCAGGTGCCGATGTTACCGAGCAGGTGACGCAACCAAGCTCAAGGAGGAGCTCGATGAAGATCTTGTCCTTTGTGTTGTTTCATTCTAGTCGATAAGTAGTGGAGCCCAGTTGGGGTCGGTCGGGGATCTGTGTAGCATTTGGGGTAGTCTTCTTTTGTTTTGGTTCCGTAGTCGGACCTTGTTTGTATCTGGATGATGTAATGTTATATTCATGTAATTGTGTGAAGTGGCGAGTGTAAGCCAACTATGTATCTCTTTCCCTTATGTATTACATGGGTTGTGTGAAGATTACCTCACTTGCGACATTGCTTTCAATCCGGTTATGCCTCTAAGTCGTGCTTCAACACGTGGGAGATATAGCCGCATCGAGGGCGTTACAAGTTGGTAATCAGAGCCTTCCCCGACTTTAGGAGCCCCCCTGCTTGATCGAATCGCTGGCGTTGTTGAGTCTAGAAAAATGTTGGAGTCATTTAGGATTATATATATCGGATAGTTAGGAATTCTTTTTACTCCTTAGTCCCTTCGTCGCTCTGGTGAGGCATCCCGACGTAGAGTTTTGACTCTTCTCTTCTCAAATTTCACAAAAAAATATTTAGGATCACGCGGGTATCTTGGAATCGTTCCGATGGTTTTGTGACGAGAACATTGTTCTTGGTGCCTCCTGACATTTAGGGGTTGTGGCAGTGTCCCGGGGAGTTGAGCTCCGAGGTGTTGTCGTAACAATTTTATCGTTGCGGTTCTGGAATACCTGAGTTCGCCGACATCGAAAATCTCTTTTATGCAGTTGTTGGTGAGATAACCTCGACGCCACCTAGTACTGGGGCGGGAGTTCAGGAGTATTGCCATAACTTGTATAACAGATGCTTTTCGAAGGTTGAGGTAAACGATTTCCGAAGGTTTCTTGGTTATGTGTTGAAGGATGGATACAGCTGGATGTAGGATTTGTTAGTTTTGGGTGAGATATTATGCTTCCCCTGTATCCCCAACACCTGATTGCATAACCGGAAAATTTCGGGAGTTTATAAGTGGGAATTCAAGTAGCTCTTAGGATATCTTTCCGACAGATGTATGATATGAAATTGGGGTTCGACGTCTAGTGGTCCGCCTATCCACGGTTGGTTTTACAGTGGTCTCGTTGTGTCTTAAAGAGTCCTTGGCTATGCTGACTCGGGGACGCTTCGTATGTCATGTGCACTGCCTTGTACATGATGGTGTTGTACGATCGAGCCCGTGTAGGCCCCACCACGAAAACTTCGGACGAAATCTCTATCATATGTTTGTTCCGGCTTATTTTGCAAGCCAATCCTTTGTTTTGTTTTCAGTTGTGGTATTCGAGTTGCTTCGAAGCTTTCGGTGTTGATTCCATACCTTTTCCTAAGTGGTGTTCTCATATTTCTATGTGAATACTAATCCTTCATGATAATCGAGATTGTCATGCCAATCCTTTTCAACCGGTGTGTTTCTCTCCAAGTGGATCTGATCATTTCAACATCCGCAAGATCAATTATCAGTTCTTCTCAATGATGTTCGTTTCATTCGTCCCAAGCTTGCTTTTGTTTTCCCGCCCTCCCACCCTTTTCTTCAAGGACTCGGATTTCTTTATCAAGTAGCCATCTTATGGATGTGAAGCCTCTTTACTCCTCTCTTTCAATATTCTTATTCGGTGATTCTCAGGAAGATACTAACAGAGCTTCAAGTTCGTCATTCTTTTCTTCTCCGATGATTTCAACTCAAGCTTTCGGTGTTGATCATTCCTTATTTCAAATATCTTCTCATGACGGTGCACCTCTTTATCATTCATCTCTCACTATTCATTTGGTCCGGAGTGCTGAAAATATCTCGAAGATTCGTGTTTCCACTCTGTTTTTTCGTTCAAGCTCTTTCGAGGTTGTTATCTCATTCAAGCCATTTAATTCAACCTGTGCAATCTCTCTTTTCAAGCAATCGTTCTATGGTGTATCTTTTGAGTGGGCCCTAACCCACAGGTCTTTTCCCAGGATCTTACCTGACTCTTCTAATTTTCCCGGAGCTTCTCAAATTCTTTTCCAAGTTTGACGTAAAAATGAGTTATCATCAGTCAAATGCCTTCTCCAAGATCTTCATATTCTTGTCATCGTCGATTCAACCTTCCTAATTTTCATCCCGGAGTATCTCAACAATTCATGGTGGTGTTCTCATCGTCATTCTCAACATTTGAAGACCGAAGAAGAGTTTCTCTTAAATCTTGCTCCATTCTCTCCAAGATTCATGGTTCAACCTTGATGTCATCCTCTCATAATTGTATTCGATTGTGAGAATTCTTTTTCACCCATCCGGAGCATTTCATGAGTTGTTTCCATTTCTTTTCCCCGAAGGCCATCTTTTCAAATATTACTCATTCCAAGTTTTCAGCTCTCGTTCTCCAAATATTACCGGTGCATCATTCAAATATTCTCTTATCAGTCGTGATCCCTTCGTTCTCATGTATCTAGATTGTCTCAAGTATCTTCGTTCATTTCACAATTCTTACCCAGTGATTCATCCCTTTACTTCGTTCTTTTTCAATTCTTACGGTGGTTCGTTCAAGATTTCTCTTCCTTGTTTATCATATCAATTCATTCGTTTTTTCAATTCTACCGGTGGATCGTTGAAGACTTTCTCAAGTCGTGCTATATCTATCTTAATCCTTTTCAACGGGAATAAGTAGTATGCCAATTCCGTTGATTGTCATCAATTTAATTGGTGAAGGATAAGCATAATGGAATTCTTATTCTTGTTTCATCTAGTCAATTCAATTTCTTATTCCGGAGGCTCATCAAGTTCTCGGTTTTGTTGCTTTATCTTTCTTTTCCCGGAGTTCCAAGTTCTCTCAATTATTTCATCGCGGAGATCCATCTAATCATTGCGAGGCTTCACCTTGTGTTTTCAACCTCTCTTTCTTCCGTTTGATCATCCTTTTTGTTACCGGAGTTCTTCATGAAGGTTCTACATGATGGGTTCATCTAGGATTTAATTCCTTCTCGAAGTGTTCATCAAGATTCTTTTCAAAGGAGCTCAAGTTTCTTCATCTTGCAATCTGGAGTGCAATTCTTTCTACCGTATCACTGGAGGTGGTATTATGTCATTCTTGATAACTTGAGTTCATGTTTCATGATTCACATGCTGTTAAGAATGAGGTATTTTAAATCCATCAATCTCCTTCATTGGAGTTATCTTGGGTTATATTTCACCTAAAGCCTTCCCTAAGGATTGTTGCTAATTATGGTGCTTATAAGTGACCCAAGTTCTTCTTTTATCCTCCCGGGGAAATAGTTTCTCGTTTCCTTGTTATTATCAATCCAATATTTTTCCGTGAGTCGCAGGTTGTCACCTCACAATTTGAGATGTATTCCATAAGACCATATCAAGCTTATCCTTTCGTTGTTGGATTTCCAACAACTCCGTTCGAACCTTCTCCTAAGGATGCCTTTTCAAACTCTTTTGTGACAGAAGTTGGCATTTTCTTCTCCATTCTCCTATTTCAATTATCTATCTTCTATTCTTTCGTTGCGGAGACTTTGCGATGTTGTTGTTTTCACCCACCATCTCGTTTTGTCAAAGATCATATACTTTTCATACCTATCCTATTTAACCGGAGTGTTGTGACCTTTTTGCTCAAGTTCTTTTCACGTTATCAAGCCTTGCACCTCTTTTTCAACCGGAGTGCTGTCTAAGATCTTTCTTACCCCTTGTTCCATTCATTCAATAGTTCCGGAGGCAGTGTTTTGTGACTTCATCAAGTATCATCTCATCTTACCAAGTTCTTATTCAATTCCTTTTCTTCTCAACCAGAGTGCTGCCCGAAGTTGTTCTTCCTTGTCCCTCTTTTCTAACGGAGTTTTTTTTCAACTTTGTTCATCTCCGTGGTATTCTTTTCTCGAAATGGATTAACCTTTTCAAGGTTCTTTGGTTTCACTCGTTTGTCAAAGGAGCAACTTAGTTTTACCTCTTCTCTTTCTCTTCCGTTTTCCCTCCGGTGCCATTCTAGATCTCGGGACGAGATCCTCTCATAGTGGTGGAGTGTTGTAACGCCCCGAGACCGATGTGCCAGGTGTCTTCCAGTTATTCGCTGTTGTTGCCTTGTCATTGCTTGCATGTCATGCATTTCATATCATGTCATCATGTGCATTTCATTTGCATACATGTTCGTCTCATGCATCCGAGCATTTTCCCCGTTGTCCGTTTGGCAATCCGGCGCTCCTATGTCCTCCGGTGTCAATTTCTACCTCTTTTTGTGTGGGGGGGTTAAACGTTTTCAGATTGGACCGAGACTTGCCATGTGGCCTTGGTTGACTACCGGTAGACCGCCTGTCAAGTTTCGTACCATTTGGACTTCGTTTGGTACTCCAACGGTTAACCGAGGGACCGAAAATGCCTCGTGTGTGTTGCAGCCCAACACCCCTCCGAAGTGGCCCAAAACCCACCTAAACCTCCTCCATCATCTAGAGCGTTCGATCACGATCGCGTGGCTGCAAACCGCACCTCATTTGGACACTCCTAGCTCCCTCTACCTATATATTTGTCATCTCCCCCGAAAATCTCGCGGATGAAACCCTAGCTCCTCCTACCTCGCGCCACCGAACACATTCTCCCACACCGGACATGTCCGCGCCGTCCTCCGTAGCCAACCACGCGCTGCCACCTCACCCGCCGCCCTCTCTCTCCTCCCACCGCCGCCGCGGCCCACGGAGCCCATCCGGGGCCCGCGCGGGCCCGAAGCCGCGTCACCGCCCGAGGCACCGCCTCGCACCGCACCGCTGAGCGCTCGATCCCCGCGCGCCGCCTGCTCTTTGTTGGATAACGTTGCAGAAAACAAAAATTTTCCTACTCGTTTCACCAAGATCCATCTAGGAGTTCATCTAGCAACGAGTGATTAGATGCATCTACGTACCTTGTAGATCGCGAGCGGAAGCGTTCAAAGAACGGGGATGATGTAGTCGAACACGACGTGATTCAAATCACCGATGATCAAGCACCGAACGGACGGTGCCTCCACGTTCAACACACGTACGGAACGGATGACGTCTCCTCCTTTCTTGATCCAGCAAGGGGGGAAGAGAGGTTGATGAAGATCCAGCAGCACGACGGCGTGGTGGTGGATGCAGGGCGTCACAGTAGCAGGGCTTCGGCTATACTACGAGAGAGAGACGTAACGGGGAGAGAGGAAGCACCAAAGGCTGAGGTATGAAATCCCTCCTCTCCCCCACTATATATAGGAGGGCCAAGGGGGGGTGGTGCGCAGCCTAGGAGATCCAATCTCCTAGGTGCGGCGGCCAGGGGAGGGTTTCCCTCCCCCCCAAGGCACCTCGGGGTGCCTTCCACCACTTGGACTCCTCCGTGGTGGAAACCCTAGGCGCATGGGCCTAGTAGGGCTGGTGCCCTTGGCCCATGAAGGCCAAGGCGCACCCCCTACAGCCCATGTGGCCCCCCGGGACAGGTGGCCCCACCCGGTGGGCCCCCGGGACCCCTCCGGTGGTCCCGGTACAATACCGATAACCCCGAAACTTGTCCCGATGGCCGAAACAGCACTTCCTATATATAATTCTTTACCTCCGGACCATTCCGGAACTCCTCGTGACGTCCGGGATCTCATCCGGGACTCCGAAAAACATTCTGGTTACTGCATATTCATATCTTCATAACCCTAGCGTCACCGAACCTTAAGTGTGTAGACCCTACGGGTTCGGGAGACAAGCAGACATGACCGAGACGACTCTCCGGTCAATAACCAACAGAGGGATCTGGATACCCATGATGGCTCCCACATGCTCCACGATGATCTCATCGGATGAACCACGATGTCGAGGATTAATCAACCCCGTATACAATTCCCTTTGTCAATCGGTATGTTACTTGCCCGAGACTCGATCGTCGGTATCCCAATACCTTGTTCAATCTCGTTACCGGCAAGTCACTTTACTCGTACCATAATGCATGATCCCGTGATCAACCACTTGGTCACCTTGAGCTCATAATGATGATGCATTACCGAGTGGGCCCAGTGATACCTCTCCGTTATCCAGAGTGACAAATCCCAGTCTCGATCCGTGTCAACCCAACAGACACTTTCGGAGATACCTGTAATGCACCTTTATAGTCACCCAGTTACGTTGTGACGTTTGATACACCCAAAGCACTCCTACGGTATCCGGGAGTTACACGATCTCATGGTCAAAGGAAAAGATACTTGACATTGGAAAAGCTCTAGCAAACGAACTACACGATCTTTGTACTATGCTTAGGATTGGGTCTTGTCCATCACATCATTCTCCTAATGATGTGATCCCGTTATCAATGACATCCAATGTCCATAGCCAGGAAATCATGACTATCTGTTGATCAACGAGCTAGTCAACTAGAGGCTTACCAGGGACATATTATGGTCTATGTATTCACACGTGTATTATGATTTCCGGATAATACAGTTATAGCATGAATAAAGACAATTATCATGAACAAAGAAATATAATAATAATGCTTTTATTATTGCCTCCAGGGCATATTTCCAACAGTCTCCCACTTGCACTAGAGTCAATAATCTAGTTACATTGTGATGAATCGAACACCCATGGAATTCTGGTGTTGATCATGTTTTGCCCTAGGGAGAGGTTTAGTCAACGGATCTGCTATATTCAGGTCCGTATGTACTTTACAAATTTCTATGTCTCCATCTTGAACATTTTCACGAATGGAGTTGAAGCAACGCTTGATGTGCCTTGTCTTCCTGTGAAACCTGGGCTCCTTGGCAAGTGCAATAGCTCCAGTGTTGTCACAAAAGAGTTTGATTGGCCCCGACGCATTGGGTATGACTCCTAGGTCGGTGATGAACTCCTTCACCCATATAGCTTCATGTGCTGCCTCCGAGGCTGCCATGTACTCCGCTTCACATGTAGATCCCGCCACGACGCTCTGTTCGCAGCTGCACCAGCTCACTGCTCCACCATTCAACATATACACGTATCCGGTTTGTGACTTAGAGTCATCCAGATCTGTGTCGAAGCTAGCGTCGACGTAACCCTTTACGACGAGCTCTTCGTCACCTCCATAAACGAGAAACATTTACCTAGTCCTTTTCAGGTACTTCAGGATATTCTTGACCGCTGTCCAGTGTTCCTTGCCGGGATTACTTTGGTACCTTCCTACCAAACTTACGGCAAGGTTTACATCAGGTCTGGTACACAGCAAGGCATACATAATAGAATCTATGGCTGAGGCATAGGGGATGACACTCATCTCTTCTATCTCTTCTGCCGTGGTCGGACATTGAGCTGAGCTCAATTTCATACCTTGCATAACAGGCAAGAACCCTTTCTTGGACTGATCCATTTTGAACTTCTTCAAAATCTTATCAAGGTATGTGCTTTGTGAAAGACCTATGAGGCGTCTTGATCTATCTCTTTAGATCTTGATGCCTAATATATAAGCAGCTTCTCCAAGGTCCTTCATTGAAAAACTTTTATTCAAGTAGGCCTTGATGCTGTCCAAGAGTTCTATATCATTTCCCATCAAAAGTATGTCATCTACATATAGTATGAGAAATGCTACAGAGCTCCCACTCACTTTCTTGTAAACGCAGGCTTCTCCATAAGTCTGCGTAAACCCAAACGCTTTGATCATCTCATCAAAGCGAATGTTCCAACTCCGAGATGCTTGCACCAGCCCATAAATCGAGCGTTGGAGCTTGCACACCTTGTCAGCATTCTTAGGATCGACAAAACCTTCCGGCTGCATCATATACAATTCTTCCTTAAGGAAACCATTAAGGAATGCCGTTTTGACGTCCATTTGCCATATTTCATAATCATAGAATGCGGCAATCGCTAACATGATTCGGACGGACTTCAGCTTCGCTACCGGTGAGAAAGTCTCATCGTAGTCAACCCCTTGAACTTGTCGATAACCCTTAGCGACAAGCCTAGCTTTATAGATGGTCACATTACCATCCGCGTCTGTCTTCTTCTTAAAGATCCATTTATTTTCTATGGCTCGCCGTTCAACGGGCAAGTCAGTCAAAGTCCATACTTTGTTTTCATACATGGATCCTATCTCAGATTTCATGGCTTCTAGCCATTTGTCGGAATCCGGTCCCGCCATCGCTTCTTCATAGTTCGAAGGTTCACCATTGTCTAACAACATGATTTCCAAGACAGGGTTGCCGTACCACTCTGGTGCGGAACGTGTCCTTGTGGACCTTCAAATTTCAGTAGGAGCTTGATCAGAAGTATCTTGATCATCATGAATAACTTCCTCTCTAGTCGGTGCAGGCACCTCAGGAACATTTTCTTGAGTTGCGCCATTTACCGGTTCAAGAGGTAATACTTCATCAAGCTCTACTTTCCTCCCACTTACTTCTTTCGAGAGAAACTCTTTCTCTAGAAAGAATCCATTCCTGGCAACAAAGATCTTGCCTTCGGATCTGAGGTAGAAGGTATACCCATAAGTTTCTTTAGGGTATCCTATGAAGACGCATTTTTCCGACTTGGGTTCGAGCTTTTCAGGTTGAAGTTTCTTGACATAAGCATCGCATCCCCAAACTTTTAGAAACGACAGCTTAGGTTTCTTCCCAAACCATAATTCATACGGTGTCGTCTCAACGGATTTCGACGGAGCCCTATTTAAAGTGAATGCGGCAGTCTCTAAAGCATAGCCCCAAAAAGATAACGGTAAATCGGCAAGATACATCATAGATCGCACCATATCTAATAAAGTGCGATTACGACGTTCGGACACACCATTACGCTGAGGTGTTCCAGGCGGCGTTAGTTGTGAAACTATTCCACATTTTCTTAAGTGTGTGCCAAATTCGTGACTCAAGTATTCTCCTCCATGATCTGATTGTAGAAACTTGATTTTCCTGTCACGTTGATTCTCAACTTCACTCTGAAATTCCTTGAACTTTTCAAAGGTTTCAGACTTGTGTTTCATTAAGTAGACATACCCATATCTACTTAAGTCATCAGTGAGGGTGAGAACATAACGATAGCCACCGCGAGCCTCAACACTCATTGGACCGCACACATCAGTATGTATGATTTCCAATAAGTTGGTTGCTCGCTCCATTGTTCCTGAGAACGGAGTCTTGGTCATTTTTCCCATGAGGCATGGTTCGCACGTGTCAAATGATTCATAATCAAGAGATTCTAAAAGTCCATCTGCATGGAGCTTCTTCATGCGTTTGACACCTATGTGACCAAGGCGGCAGTGCCACAAGTATGTGGGACTATCATTATCAACTTTACATCTTTTGGTATTCACACTATGAATATGTGTAGTAATACGCTCGAGATTCATTAAGAATAAACCATTGACTATCGGAGCATGACCATAAAACATATCTCTCATATAAATAGAACAACCATTATTCTCGGATTTAAATGAGTAGCCATCTCGTATTAAACGAGATCCTGATACAATGTTCATGCTCAGACATGGCACTAAATAACAATTATTGAGGTTTATAACTAATCCCGTAGGTAAATGTAGAGGTAGCGTGCCGACGGCGATCACATCGACCTTGGAACCATTCCCGACGCGCATCGTCACCTCGTCCTTCTCCAGTTTCCGTTTATTCCGCAGCTCCTGTGGTGAGTTACAAATATGAGTAACGGCACCGGTATCAAATACCCAGGAGTTACTACGAGTACTGGTAAGGTACACATCAATCACATGTATATCAAATATACCTTTGGTGTTGCCGGCCTTCTTATCCGCTAAGTATTTGGGGCAGTTCCGCTTCCAGTGACCCTTCCCTTTGCAATAAAAGCACTCTGTCTCAGGCTTGGGTCCATTCTTTGACTTCTTCCCGACAGCTTGCTTGCCGGGCGCAGCAACTTCCTTGCCGTCCTTCTTGAAGTTCTTTTTACCCTTGCCCTTCTTGAACTTAGTGGTTTTATTCATCATCAACACTTGATGTTCCTTCTTGACTTCTACCTCTGCTGATTTCAGCATAGCAAATACTTCAGGAATGGTCTTTACCATCCCCTGCATATTGAAGTTCATCACAAAGCTCTTGTAGCTTGGTGGAAGCGACTGGAGGATTCTGTCAATGACCGCGTCATCCGGGAGATTAACTCCCAGCTGAGTCAAGCGGTTATGCAACCCAGACATAGTGAGTATGTGCTCACTGACAGAACTATTTTCCTCCATCTTACAGCTGAAGAACTTTATCGGAGACTTCATATCTCTCGATCCGGGCATGAGCTTGAAAAACCATTTTTAGCTCTTCGAACATCTCATATGCTCCATGTCTCTCAAAACGCTTTTGGAGCCCCGGCTCTAAGCTGTAAAGCATGCCGCACTGAACGAGGGAGTAGTCATCAGTACGTGTCTGCCAAGCGTTCATAGCGTCTTGGTTCTGTGGGACGGGTGGATCACCTAGCGGTGCTTGTAGGACATAATCTTTCTTGGCAGCTATGAGGATGATCCTCAGGTTCCGGACCCAGTCCGTATAGTTGCTGCCATCGTCTTTCAGCTTGGTTTTCTCTAGGAACGCGTTGAAATTGAATACAACGTTGGCCATTTGATCTACAGGACATATTGTAAAGATTTTAGACTAAGTTCATGATAATTAAGTTCATCTAATCAAATTATTAATGAACTCCCACTCAGATTAGACATCCCTCTAGTCATCTAAGTGTTACACGATCCAAGTCAACTAATCCGTGTCCGATTAACACGTGAGACGGACTAGTCATCGTCGGTGAACATCTTCATGTTGATCGTATCTTCCATACGACTCGTGTTCGACCTTTCGGTCTCTGTGTTCCGAGGCCATGTCTTCACATGCTTAGGCTCGTCAAGTTAACCCTAAGTGTTTTTGCATGTGTAAAACTTCTTACACCCGTTGTATGTGAACGAAAGGATCTATCACACCCGATTAACACGTGGTGCTTCGAAGCGACGAACTGTAGCAACGGTGCACAGTTAGGGGAGAACACTTCTTGAAATTATTATGAGGGATCATCTTATTTACTACCGTCGTTCTAAGTAAACAAGATGAAGATGTATAAACATGATAAACATCACATGCAATCAAATAATGGTGACATGATATGGCCAATATCACATAGCTCCTTTGATCTCCATCTTGGGGCTCCATGATCATCCTGTCACCGTCATACTCATCGACATGTAAGTTGTGATTCCTATTACAATAGCATGAACATCTCATACATCACATATAGATCATTCATCATTCATCACAACTTTGGCCATATCACATCACATAGCATACCCTGCAAAAACAAGTTAGACGTCCTCTAATTGTTGTTTGCATGTTTTACGTGGCTGCTATGGGTTTCTAGCAAGAACGTTTCTTACCTACGCAAAGACCACAACGTGATATGCCAATTGCTATTTACCCTTCATAAGGACCCTTTTCATCGAATCCGATCCGACTAAAGTAGGAGAGACAGACACCCGCTAGCCACCTTATGCAACTAGTGCATGTCAGTCGGTGGAACCTGTCTCACGTAAGAGTACGTGTAAGGTCGGTCCGGGCCGCTTCATCCCACGATGCCGCCGAATCAAGATAAGACTAGTAACGGCAAGCATATTGAACAAAATCAACGCCCACAACTACTTTGTGTTCTACTCGTGCAAGAGAACTACGCATAGACCTAGCTCATGATGCCACTGTTGGGGAACGTTGCAGAAAACAAAAATTTTCCTACTCGTTTCACCAAGATCCATCTAGGAGTTCATCTAGCAACGAGTGATTAGATGCATCTACGTACCTTGTAGATCGCGAGCGGAAGCGTTCAAAGAACGGGGATGATGTAGTCGAACACGACGTGATTCAAATCACCGATGATCAAGCACCGAACGGACGGTGCCTCCGCGTTCAACACACGTACGGAACGGATGACGTCTCCTCCTTTCTTGATCCAGCAAGGGGGGAAGAGAGGTTGATGAAGATCCAGCAGCACGACGGCGTGGTGGTGGATGCAGGGCGTCACAGTAGCAGGGCTTCGCCTATACTACGAGAGAGAGACGTAACGGGGAGAGAGGAAGCACCAAAGGCTGAGGTATGAAATCCCTCCTCTCCCCCACTATATATAGGAGGGCCAAGGGGGGGTGGTGCGCAGCCTAGGAGATCCAATCTCCTAGGTGCGGCGGCCAGGGGAGGGTTTCCCTCCCCCCCAAGGCACCTCGGGGTGCCTTCCACCACTTGGACTCCTCCGTGGTGGAAACCCTAGGCGCATGGGCCTAGTAGGGCTGGTGCCCTTGGCCCATGAAGGCCAAGGCGCACCCCCTACAGCCCATGTGGCCCCCCGGGACAGGTGGCCCCACCCGGTGGGCCCCCGGGACCCCTCCGGTGGTCCCGGTACAATACCGATAACCCCGAAACTTGTCCCGATGGCCGAAACAGCACTTCCTATATATAATTCTTTACCTCCGGACCATTCCGGAACTCCTCGTGACGTCCGGGATCTCATCCGGGACTCCGAACAACATTCGGGTTACTGCATATACATATCTTCATAACCCTAGCGTCACCGAACCTTAAGTGTGTAGACCCTACGGGTTCGGGAGACAAGCAGACATGACCGAGACGACTCTCCGGTCAATAACCAACAGCGGGATCTGGATACCCATGATGGCTCCCACATGCTCCACGATGATCTCATCGGATGAACCACGATGTCGAGGATTAATCAACCCCGTATACAATTCCCTTTGTCAATCGGTATGTTACTTGCCCGAGACTCGATCGTCGGTATCCCAATACCTTGTTCAATCTCGTTACCGGCAAGTCACTTTACTCGTACCGTAATGCATGATCCCGTGATCAGACACTTGGTCACTTTGAGCTCATAATGATGATGCATTACCGAGTGGGCCCAGTGATACTCTCCGTATACGGAGTGACAAATCCCAGTTCGATCCGTGTCAACCCAACAGACACTTTCGGAGATACCTGTATGCACCTTTATAGTCACCCAGTTACGTTGTGACGTTTGATACACCCAAAGCACTCCTACGGTATCCGGGAGTTACACGATCTCATGGTCAAAGGAAAAGATACTTGACATTGGAAAAGCTCTAGCAAACGAACTACACGATCTTTGTACTATGCTTAGGATTGGGTCTTGTCCATCACATCATTCTCCTAATGATGTGATCCCGTTATCAATGACATCCAATGTCCATAGCCAGGAAATCATGACTATCTGTTGATCAACGAGCTAGTCAACTAGAGGCTTACTAGGGGACATATTATGGTCTATGTATTCACACGTGTATTACGATTTCTGGATAATACAGTTATAGCATGAATAAAGACAATTATCATGAACAAAGAAATATAATAATAATGCTTTTATTATTGCCTCTAGGGCATATTTCCAACACTCTTCCACCGCGCCGCCATCGCCAGTGCAGCCCTGCCGCCGCCGCCACGCACTCGCCGTCCGCCGCCTCCTCCGTTCCTCGCCGCCTCTCGCCCCACAGGCGAGCTCCAGCCCGGATCCAGCGAGATCCAGTGGAGGAAGCCCCGGATCCAACCTCCCCGACCGTCTCCGACGAAGTTCTGGCCAGATCCGCCGCCATCCTCGATCCCCGCGCCGTGTTGACCTTTTCGCGGGTAAAATCTCACCAACTTCCAGTAATTTTGTGCATACTTTGACATGCCATAACTCTGCATCCGTGGCTCCGATTCGTGCGTGTAGCATATCAAAATGTTCGTCTCGACGAGTACATCATTTCATCTCATTGCATCATTTTCATTTGAGCTCATCTTGATGCCCGAAATGCTGTTGGAAGAGGGCTATGTGAGGATTATTTCAGATCTGTTTCAGCAAATGGCCTTTTGTCATTTTTGACATGATTAATGTGTGCATGCTATGATCCTGAGCTCTACATGTGTTTTGTAGTATGACATGCCATCTTTACAGGGGTGTATGCCATGTATTTTTGTGATCTTTGTGGTGACTAGCACAAACATGCAAAGTAGCTTACTCAATGATGCTGATTTTAGGGACTTAGAATTTCTCTAAGTCCTTGCCCTGTCATTATTTTTATGCCATATGTTCATGTTGTTTCCTAGTGATTCGTGCCTCTTTTGAGCATCATCAGTAAGGATGTTTTGTAGATATTGTGGTGCTCTGTCCATCCATGTCTTTGTTTGCAATTATGGAGCACCCTAGATTGAGTCAATCGAGCTCTACTTTTGCTAAAAAAATGTTCCTGGCAGATTGTTAACGTGTTTAGCGATTTTGCCAAGCTTATTGTTGTTGATCCGTGCATGCTATGTTGTTGTTATTGCCATGTCTAGCTTCTATGCCATGTCTATTTGCTGGGTGTATGCTTAGTTTGTCATGCAATGCCTCGTAGTGAGTGCATCGAGCTCGTAAACATGCCTACTTGTTAATCTGTTTTGCCATGCTCCAGTTTTTCACTAAGTCTGAATCTGTTTATGTTTTTGCTATGTTCACATGCTTGCAATTGTATTTTCCGATCCCTTTTGGCTCATGGTCACTAAGGGACTTTTTTTATATGCTTAGAGTAGCTTCATGCCATGCCTTGCTTTGCCATGATATGATCCTATAGCATGTAGTTTTCATACTCTAAAGATTGCTTCATGATGATAAATTCCTGACATGATGTTAATTTCACTGTCTGAAACCTGTTATCTTTTGCACTTTTGCCATGCTTGTTTGAACCTGTTATTGATTGAATTAGCCGTAGCTCAGTGTTCATCTTTTGTCAAGCATCATGAGTGGATCCCTGCCATGTATTTTGTTGCTATGTTGGAGTGTTGTAGCATGTTGTTCTTAATGCATTTAGAAGGCTACTTGCTGTTTATCACAGACCGGTGCCATATTTGTTTTGGCTTGCCATTTCCAAACCGTGCATCCGATTCCGGTGATCTTTATATCGATTTCGGCCGGAATCAACTCCCCTTTCCAGTGGAACTCTTGGTTTTCCAAGCTGAGGCCAGGTTCAATCATTCCTTTCCAAATCATGCATATGCATCAAATACCGCATCCCGCATATCATGTCATGTTCATGTGTTGGTTGTTTACTATGTTGTGTGCTTCTTTCCGGTGTTGCTTCTTCGGGTTGGTTCCGTTAACGTCGCGTTTGTGAGGACCCGTTCAACTACGTCCGTTTGCCTTCTTCATGGACTTGTTCTTCTTCCTTGCGGGATTTCAGGCAAGATGACCATACCCTCAAAATCACTTCTATCTTTGCTTGCTAGTTGCTCGCTTTTTTGCTATGCCTACGCTGTGATACCTACCACTTGCTTATCCTGCCTCCCATATTGTTAAGCCAAGCCTCTAACCCATCTTGTCCTAGCAAACCGTTGTTTGGCTATGTTACCGTTTTGCTCAGCCCCTCTTATAGCGTTGTTAGTTGCAGGTGAAGATTGGAGTTTGTTCCTTGTTAGAACATGGATATTTGTTGGGATATCACAACATCTCTTATTTAATTAATGCATCTATATACTTGGTAAGGGGTGGAAGGCTCGGCCTTATGTCTGGTGTTTTGTTCCACTCTTGCCGCCCTAGTTTCCGTCATATCGGTGTTATGTTCCCGGATTTTGCGTTCCTTACACGGTTGGGTTATAATGGGAACCCCTTGACAGTTTGCTTTGAATAAAACTCCTGCAGCAAGGCCCAACCTTGGTTTTACCATTCGCCACCTAGCCTTTTCTTTTCCCTTGGGAGTCGCGCTCCCGAGGGTCATCATTATTTTAACCCCCCGGGGGGGCTAGTGCTCCTCTGAGTGTTGGTCCAACCTGTCAGCCACCGGTGGCCACTAGGGGCAACTCTGGGCTGGCCTACCGGAAGTTTAGACAATCCGGTGTGCCCTGAGAACGAGATATGTGCAGCTCCTATCGGGATTTGTCGGCACATTCGGGTGGCTTTGCTGGACTTGTTTTACCATTGTCGAGGATGTCTTGAAACCGGGATGCCGAGCCTGATCGGATTGTCTTGGGAGAAGGAATATCCTTCTGTCGGGTGGTAGATGCGACATATGCCAACGGGTGGCTTATCATTGTGGGAGCCAGTAAGACATCGCCGGTGCCTGGAAGCGGGATGAGGTGAAGACATGCACGCCGGCGGATCTTACCCAGCTTCGGGGCTCTCTGTGGAGATAACACCCCTACTGCTGCTCTGCGGGGTCTCCGCATGATCACTAGAAGGACAAGTAGCTACACGATGCTCCTTGAGCTGTTCGGTGGGAGGAGGAAGAAGGGTTGGATGGCCTGCTTCCTTTCTTCGTAAGGTGTCTAAACTAACTGGGGGTCGAACCCTTTGCATGGGTGCCCCGGGGGGTTTATATAGGCCTACCCCCGGGGGTACAATGGTAATTTGACTGGGCGCGGAGACTAGCCGTCTGTGACTGCGCTTGCCGGCTTCTGCGCCGGCCGCTGGGGCCCACCGACTTGTGGGTCCCGCCGGCTGGGCACTGTTGCCCTATCTTGATGACGTAGACTCCGTCGTGGTAGGCGTGGCTACAGTACAACCGCCCGGTGGGTGATTGCTGTAGCCTCACCGCGTCTTGTCTCCTTAATGGGGCGTCTCCGTCAAGAAAGGCGGCAAGCCGGCTGTGGGGAGCCGTCTCCGTCTTGGGACGACTAGGGGAGGCATGGCCGCCTTCAGGTGTCTCTCTGCCCGAAGGGGCCCACCGCCCGCGGGCTGTACTGGTAGTACATCGTGGATGACATCAGGGGCACCATGGCAACAGTGCCGCGCTGGACGGGTCATGGCTACCCGTACGGCGCACTGTGCCGGGCGTGCTCCGGGATCCGGGGGTGGCAGGCTTCACTGTAGCCACGCCCCGTCACACCGCCGTTAGGTGGGTGCAAACTTTGAGGGTACGATCTCGGCCGCTTGTGGGAGCCGGCGTCTTGGAGTCGGCCTTCTCGAGGCCGGCTTCTTGAAGCCGGCCCTCCTGTGTCTTCTTTGCGAGGGCTAAAGTCGGGCCACCTTCCGACAGCCAGACCGAGCGACGGCCAGCAAGGGGAAGGCGGCCCCATGTCTTGGGTTCTTGAGAGCCGGACGGGCTCGTAATTTTTCAGAAGGGCCAGGGGAAGCCGGCTTGGCTACCCGTGGCTATTTACTCCGACACCTTCGTTGACCGTGAGAGCTTGTGATGGGCTAAGTTGGGACACCCCTGCAGGGATTGAACTTTCGAAAGTCGTGCCCGCGGTTATGGGCAGATGGGAATTTGTTAATGTCCGGTTGTAGAAAACTTGAAGTTGATCTTATTTAAAATACATCAACCGCGTGTGTAACCGTGATGGTCTCTTCTCGGCAGAGTCCGGGAAGTGAACACGGTGTTGGAGTTATGTTTGACGTAGGTTGTTCTAGGATCACTTCTTGATCATAGTTTCTCGATCGTGCTTTGCCTTCTCTTCTCGCTCTCTTTTGCGTATATGTTAGCCACCAAATATGCTAGTCGCTTGCTGCAGCTCCACCTCATACCTTTTACCCTTCCTATAAGCTTAAATAGTCTTGATCGCGAGGGTGTGAGATTGCTGAGTCCCCATGACTCGCAGATACTTCCAAAACCAGTTTGCAGGTGCCGATGTTACCGAGCTGGTGACGCAACCAAGCTCAAGGAGGAGCTCGATGAAGATCTTGTCCTTTTTGTTGTTTCATTCTAGTCGATCACTAGTGGAGCCCAGTTGGGGTCGATCGGGGATCTGTGTAGCATTTGGGGTAGTCTTCTTTTATTTTGGTTCCGTAGTCGGACCTTGTTTGTATCTGGATGATGTAATGTTATATTCATGTAATTGTGTGAAGTGGCGAGTGTAAGCCAACTATGTATCTCTTTCCCTTATGTATTACATGGGTTGTGTGAAGATTACCTCACTTGCGACATTGCTTTTAATGCGGTTATGCCTCTAAGTCGTGCTTCGACATCTGGGAGATATAGCCGCATCGAGGGCATTACATACCACTTCATGTGGTCTTCATGGTAGGAGTTCATCTCAGCCACTCTCATCTCGCCAGAAGGTATCACAAATATGCCCCCGTGTATTGCTCCATGGTCTTATCATCGACATCCTGCGAGCCACTTGAGTCGCACAACGGATGTTCTGTTCCCCTTCATGGGAGGGCAGTCGCCAATGAGGGCGAGCAACCTCTCCTGCTAGTTGGTCCTCTCCACTCGCCTAGTGAGAGCACGGCCCTGGATTGGCAGGGCCGTGATCATGCCGAAGTCCTCGAGAGTCACTGTCATCTCACCACAGGGGAGATGGAAGCACAAACTGGGATGAAGATCGTACACTAATCATACATGCAAACATATACGATCAAGATCAGGGACTCACGGGAAGATATCACAACACAACCCAAAAATAAATAAGTCATACAAGCATCATAATACAAGAAGGGGGCCTCGAGGGCTCTAATACAAGTGCTCGATCATAGACGAGTCAGCGGAAGCAACAATATCTTAGTACAGACATAAGTTAAACAAGTTTCCATAAGATGGCTAGCACAAACTGGGATACAGATCGAAAGAGGCGCAGGCCTCCTACCTGGGATCCTCCTAAACTACTCCTGGTCATCGGTGGCGGCTACACATAGTAGTAGGCACCTCTGGTGTAGTAGGAGTAGGTGGCGTCTCGCTCCTGGGCTCCAACATCTGGTCACAACAACCTAGTATAGAAAGGGGGAAAGGGGGGAGCAAAGTGAAGTGCAACTATCCCTGGGTGGTTTTGGTAATTCCTAACAACATATAGTTCATTGAGCTAATGCTATTTCAAAGATAAACATTTCAGGAAAGCTCAATGATTGGCATGGCATGGATGAGAAAAGTGGATCCCTAAAATTCTAAGGACAAAGAATTGGCTCAAGCTCAAAGCTCAAGACTCTACATCTTTTCATTTTAAGTGATCCAAGATCACATTGAGTCTATACGAAAAGCCAATACTATTAAGAGGGGATGAGGTGTTGCCTAATGGCTTGCTTGCTCAAAGTGCTTAGTGATATGCTCCAAAACTCTCAACTACTTTCTCACATCCACATATGTCCCAAACCAAAAGTCAAACTCGGCCCCACCGAAACTTTCTATCCAGCGCCACTGAGTTCAGTTGACATAGCCACTGCCAGAAACCCTAGTCTTTTTGGTCTCACTGATAGGGATCTCGGTCTCACCGAGATGGAATTGTAATATCTCCATTTCCCTTCGTAATGTTTCGGTCAAACTGAGATGAGCGATCGGTCCCACCGAGATTGCAATGCAAACTCTCTGTTTCCCTTTCGTAACGTTTCGGTCCAACCGTGATGAGGGAATCGGTCCCACCGAGTTTGCCTGACCAACTCTTTATTATTCCATTACCAAAATCGGTCTCACCAAGTTTGTGTAATCGGTCTCACCGAGATTAAGTTATGCCCTAACCCTAATGGAATCGGTCCAACCGAGTTGACATGTCGGTCCCACCGAAAATCCTAACGTTCACATTTTGAACTAAATCGGTCTGACCGAGTTTCATGATTCGGTCCCACCGAGTTTGGTGATTTGTGTGTAACGGTTAGATTTTGTGTGGAGGCTATTTATACCCCTCCACCCACTCTTCATTCATGGAGAGAGCCATCAGAACATGCCTACACTTCCAACATACATTTTCTGAGAGAGAACCACCTACACTTGTGTTGAGGTCAAGATATTCCACTCCAACCACATAAATCTTGATCTCTAGCCTTCCCCAAGTTGCTTTCCGCTCAAATCATCTTTCCACCAAATCCAAATCTTGTGAGAGAGAGTTGAGTGTTGGGGAGACTATCATTTGAAGCACAAGAGCAAGGAGTTCATCCTCAACACGCCATTTGTTACCTCTTGGAGAGTGGTGTCTCCTAGATTGGTTAGGTGTCACTTGGGAACCTCCACCAATATTGTGGAATTGAACCAAGGAGTTTGTAAGGGCAAGGAGATCGCCTACTTTGTGAAGATCTACCCGAGTGAGGCAAGTCCTTCATGGGCGACGGCCATGGTGGGATAGACAAGGTTGCTTCTTCGTGGACCCTTCATGGGTGGAGCCCTCCATGGACTCGCACAACCGTTACCCTTCGTGGGTTGAAGTCTCCATCAATGTGGATGTACGATAGCACCACCTATCGAAACCACGCCAAAAAATCTCCGTGTCTCCAATTGCGTTTGCACACTCCAAACTCCTCCCTTTACCTTCGTATGCAATTGTTTTACTTGCCGCTGCTATACTCTTAGAATTGCATGTGTAGGTTGATTGCTTGACTTGTGCTAAGTAGCTAAAATCTGCCTAGAACTAAAATTGGGAAAAGGCTAGATTTTTATTTGGTCAAGTAGTCTAATCACCCCCCCTCTAGACATACTTTCGATCCTACACAAAGTAACCGTGAGTACTCATCCAAAGTACTCGCAAGCAAGGATCTACACTACATATGCATTTGATCAATGAAATGGGTAGTATCTGTGGAATGAACTGCAGAATGCCAGAATAAGAGGGGGATAGCTAGTCCTATCGAAGACTACGCTTCTGGCAGCCTCCATGTTGAAGCATATAGAAGAGAGTAGATGGTAAGTTCACCAAGTATCATTGTATAGTATAATCCTACCCAGCGATCCTCTCCTCGTCGCCCTGTGAGAGAGCGGTCACCGGGTTGTATATGGCACTTAAAAGGGTGTGTTTTATTAAGTATCCGGTTCTAGTTGTCACAAGGTTGAAGTACAACTCCGGGTCATCCTTTTACCGAGGGACATGACTATTCGAATAGATAAACTTCCCTGCAGGGGTGCACCACATTACCCAACACGCTCGATCCCACTGGTCGGGCACATTTTCCTGGGTCATGTCCGGCCTCGGAAGATCAACACGTCGCAGCCCTTCCTAGGCTCAACAGAGAGGTCAGCAGCCGGTCTAAATCCTATGCGCGCAGGGGTCTAGGCCCATCGCCTGTTTCACACCTACATGTTGCGTACGCGGTCGGTGAGAAGACCTAGCCTCCCTTATACAAGAGCAGGCGTTCCAGTCCAACCTGGCGTGTGCCGCTCAGTCGTTGACGTCAAGAAGGCTTCGGCTGATACCACGACATCGAGTGCCCATAACTGTTCCCGCGTAGTTGGTTAGTGTGTATAGGCTCGTAGCCAGACTCATATCAAATACCAAGATCTCGGTAAGTGTGTTAATTGATGTAACTGCGGACGTCGACCAGGGGCCAGGCCCACCTCTCACCTAGGTGGTCTCAACCTGCCCTGTCGCTCTGCCACAAAGATCCACCCAGAGGGCCGTCAAGACAAATGTCCTTTCAGCCCTCAATCCGTGAATCACTCGCGGGTACGCTACGAGCCGACCCGACTTTAGTCACCACATGTATCATATATTATGTATATAAGTATATACGCGTGATCATCTCCCGAGTGATCATGGGCCGATAGTATAGCATGGCAGATGGACAAGAATGTAGGGCCACTGATGATAAACTAGCATCCTATACTAAGCATTTAGGATTGCAGGTAAAGGTAACAACATTAGTAGCAAAGACATGCTATGCAGCAGAATAGGATTAACCGAAAGCAGTAACATGCTACACTACTCTAATGCAAGCAGTGGAGAGAAGGAATAGGTGATATCGGGTTGATCAGGGGGGTCTTTCCTAGAAGCTATGGCAAGAAGGAGGGGTCCTCGTCGATGTAGTCGATCACAGGGGTATCGTGTAACACCCCCGATGTAACTTGCCATATTTGTATTCCAACTCTTGCCATTTTCGGCACTAAGTTCTGCTATTCATGGTTGGGTTTTTGTCTTTGTTTTTCATTTTGTCCATGTCATGCATTTCATATCATATCATCATGTGCATCGCATTGGCATACGTGTTCGTCTCATGCATCCGAGCATTTTCCCCGTTGTTCGTTTTGCATTCCGACACTCCAACGTCCTCCGGCGCCCCCTTTTGTCTCTTTTCGTGAGTGGGTGTTAAACGTTCTCGGAATGGACCGAGATTTGCCAAGCGGCCTTGGTACCCACCGGTAGACCGCCTGTCAAATTTCGTGCCATTTGGAGTCCGTTTGATACCCCAATGGTTAACCGGGGAACCGTAAAGGCCTCGTGTGTGTTGCATCCCAACACCCCTCCAAAGTGGCCCATAACCCATCCAAACCCCCTCCATCCTCTCGGCCGTTCAATCACGATCGCGTGGCCGAAAACTGCATCTCATTTGGACTCTCCTAGCTCCCAGAATCTATAAATAGGTGCTCCCCTCCGAAATTCGCAGTCCAAAACCCTAGCCCCGCTCCTCCGCGCCGCCGGACACGTCCGCTCCAGCCGGACGCGTCCACCGGCACCTCACTCCGACCAATCAGCGCCCGCCACGTCGCCGGCTCCGTCGCCTCAGCCATTCCCGCGCGCCCCGCGCCGCCGTCCGCACAACCGCGCCTCCGCCGACCGGCCCGACCTCCGCCGGCTCCGTCGCCTGCCACCTCGCCAGCCGGCGCACCTCGGCGTGCCGCCTCGCGCACCCGTCGCCCAGCGCCCGCCCCGTTCGCTCCGGTGGTGCTCCCGCGTGTTCCCTCCCACTCCGGTGAGCCTCCGGCAACCTTCATCAACTCCGGCCACCGCGAGATCCAACACCGACGAACCTCGAAGACCGTGCCCGAGTCCCCAGATCCAGATCCAAACCTAGGGTTGACTTCAAATTTCCTCTAAGTCCTTTTATTTTACATTCTGAGCCCCTGTTCATTGCAACATAACTTCTCATCCGTAGCTCCGTTTTGCGCATGCAATATATCAAAATGTTCATCAGGATGTGATCTTCATTTTTTTCCATTGCACCATGCTTGTTTGAGTCCATCTTGATGCCCAAATTTTTGATGCAAGAGTGCTATAAAATGTTAGGTGCTGATTCTTAACAGATCTTGAGCTTTTGTCATTTTTGCCATGATTATTGTGTGTTGAGTATGGGCATGAGCTCTACATGTGTTTTGGGCTATGCCATGCCATCTTTACAGGGGTGTATGCCATGTATTTTTGTGATCAATGTGGTGACTAGCACAAGCATGCAAAGTAGCTCTCATAATATTGCTGATTTCAGAGACTTAGAATTTCACTAAGTCATTTCCCTGCCGTTATTTTTATGCCATGTGTTCATGTTGCTACAGAGAGATCCATGCTTCTTTTGGGTATGTTCAGCAAGGATAATTTGGACATATGGTTGTGATCTATCCATCCATGCCCCTGTTTGCATTTATGGAGTGCCCTAGCATGACTCAATCTTGCCTTGGGTAGAGCCGGGAGACGAGTTCGTGATCGAGGAACCCGTTGAGTATGCTTGCGAGGATCAAGCTTACGTCAACTCAGAGAACTTTGCAGGCAAGATGACCATACCCTCAAAATCACTTCTATCTTTGCTTGCTAGTTGCTCGCTCTATTGTTATGCCACGATACCTACCACTTTCTATATCATGCCTCCCATATTGCCATGTCAAACCTCTAACCCACCTTGTCCTAGCAAATCATTGTTTGGCTATGTTACCACTTTGCTTAGCCCCTCTTATAGCGTTGCTAGTTGCAGGTGAAGATGGAGTTTGTTCCTTGTTGGAACATGATTATTGTTGGGATATCATTATTATATCTTTTTTACGTTAATGCATCTATATACTTGGTAAAGGGTGGAAGGCTCGGCCTTATGCCTGGTGTTTTGTTCCACTCTTGCCGCCCTAGTTTCCGTCATACCGGTGTTATGTTCCTTGATTTTGCATTCCTTACGCGGTTGGGTTATAATGGGAACCCCTTGACATTTCGCCTTGAATAAAACTCCTCTAGCAAGGCCCAACCTTGGTTTTACCATTTGCCACCTAAGCCTTTTTCCCTTGGGTTCTGTGGACTCAAGGGTCATCTTTATTTTAAACCCCCGGGCCAGTGCTCCTTTGAGTGTTGGTCCAAAACAGAGCCACTTGCAGCGCCACCTCGGGGAAACTTGAGGGTTGGTTTTAGTTGTACGTAGTGTTCATCCGGTGTGCCCTGAGAACGAGATATGTGCAGCTCCTATCGGGATGTGTCGGCACATCAGGCGGCTTTGCTGGTCTTGTTTTACCATTGTCGAAATGTCTTCTAACCGGGATTCTGAGTCTGATCGGGTCTTCCTAGGAGAAGGAATATCCTTCATTGACCGTGAGAGCTTGTGATGGGCTAAGCTGGGACACCCCTGCAGGGTTTTGAACTTTCGAAAGCTGTGCCCGCGGTTATGGGCAGATGGGAATTTGTTAATGTCCGGTTGTAGAGAACCTGAAACTTAACTTAATTAAAAGGAATCAACCGCGTGTGTAGCCATGATGGTCTCTTTTCGGAGGAGTCCGGGAAGAGAACACGGTCTCTTATTATGCTTGAACGTAAGTAGTTTCAAGACAACTTCTTGATCACTTCTAGTTCACGGCCGTGCTTTGCTTCTCTTCTTGCTCTCATTTGCGTAAGTTAGCCACCACATATTCTAGTGCTTGCTGCAGCTCCACCTCACTACCCCTTTTCCTACCCCTTAAGCTTAAATAGTCTTGATCGCGAGGGTGTGAGATTGCTGAGTCCCCGCGACTCCAGATTACTTCCAAAACCAGATGCAGGTGCCGATGATGCCAGTGCAGGGGACGCAACCGAACTCAAGTGGGAGTTCGACGAGGATTGTGGACGTTACTATGTTTCCTTTCCAGACGATCAGTAGTGGAGCCCAGTTGGGGCGATCGGGGATCTATGCATTTGGGGTTGTCTTTATTTTGGTTCCGTAGTCGGACCTTGATTGTATTTTGAATGATGTAATGCTATATTTATGTATTGTGTGAAGTGGCGATTGTAAGCCAACTCTTTATCCTTTTCTTATTCAGTACATGGAATGTGTAAAGATTACCCCTCTTGCAACATGCCTACTATGCGATTATGCCTCTAAGTCGTGCTCCAACACGTGGGAGATATAGCCGCATTGTGGGTGTTACATATCGGCGGCGTTCTCGGGGTCTACCGGAAATAAGTAACAGAGGGGGAACACAATAAATAACAGATCAATCAAAGCATCACAAAGCATAACATAGCAATATGTGATGCTAGGGGTGACCTAACGGAGTACTAGGTGCTACCGGCGAAGGGGGGAAACATCCGGGAAAGTGTTCCCAGTGTTTGGCATTTCCGGGCAGATGAAACAAAGGTGGATTTTTGCATGTTCGCTATGCTAGGGACGTGTGATGGATGAACGGACTGCGAATTTGGACTCGTCTCGTCGTTCTGAGCAACTCTCATGTACAAAGTTTCCTCATCCGAGTTACGGATTATTTCATATTAAATTTTAAAGATTTAATTCATTTTTAGAATTACCAGAATTAATTTAATTAGAAAATGTATTTATGATGTCAGGGTGATGTCAGCAGTCAACCAGATAGTTGACTTAGTCAAACTAACGTGTGGGTCGCACTGTCATTGAGTAAGATTAACTAAACAATTTTAATTAGTTTAGTTAAATAGGATTAATTAACTTAACTAACTCATTAATTAATTAATTACTAATTTATTTGATTTAATATTTTTTATTATACTTTTTAAATCATTCTGGGGTGTGGGGGCCGTTAGCAAGTGGCCCAGAGGGGCTAACGGGCACGCAGGCATGCGGGCACTAGCAGGCGAACGGGCGAAGCCGGGACGGGCACCAGCCCGCCCAATAAGGCATTGCGAGGCGAGGCATGGCCGGGAGCGGCGGCACGTAGCGAGGTAACGGCGGGCAGGGGCTGCAGAGCGGAACAGGGCGACGACGCGAGGAGCCGGGCGGCGTGCGGGCGGCGGAGCAAGGCGGCTGCGGCGAGCGACAGCAGGGCACAGCGTGGCGCGGGCGGCGCGGCGCGTGCTCGCGCGCCGAGGCCAGGAGGGTGCGTGTCGGGGTGGGGCGCGCGCAAGCGTGGCCAGGGCACGACCGGAGCGGGTTGGAGGGCGCACGTGCGGTGCGGCGGGCGATCAAGGGAGGCCCTCGGGCGCGCGCCGAGAGTTGCAGGGGGACGACGCGGCCGGCACGGAGCGGAGGCAGGGAAGGGGGAGGGCGATGCCCTCACTAGCATTTGGAGAGGAGCGTGGCGGCGAGGCTTGACGTGGTCTGGTGGGGAGGAGGTCGGGGACGAGCGACGAAGGCGGTCCGGTGAGGTGATCCGACGACGTGGTGGTGGCGACGACGGGTGACGGCGTCGGGTCAGCGACGAGACGAGGCTGCGGCTTCAGGCGGGCGCCACGCGAGAGAGAGGAGGGGGGCGGAGGAGTCCGGGAGGGGCGGTGCCAGCGCCGGCTGACGGCAGCCTTAGCGGAGCAACGGCTTGCATTGGGCGCGTGCGTGTGGGAGGAGGGGATCGAATAGGGGCGCCCCACTCCCTGGCACGATGCGTGCGTGCAGGTGTGCGTGTGTTGCGTGTGGCAGGCACTGGGAGGAAGACAAGGGGAACAGTGAGGGATCGAGAGAGAGAGAGAGAGTGGGTCGATCTAGGATTAAGTGGGTTGGGGCCATATAGGCCATGGGATGGCCGGCTGGGCTGTTTGGCTGGGCCACTTGGCCATCTAGGCAAAGGCCCACCGGGGAGGGGGAAGGCTTCTTTTTATTTTACTTTTTTGTTTTCTTTTTCTTTTGCTAACTTATTTGTTATCTATTTTTATTTTAGTTTAGTTTTATAAAACATAAGCATTGTCCCTAAATTAATGATTTAGTTTACTCTACTGCCACAAAGTGTTTGGTACACGATCAAAATAGTTTACTTTTTTACAATTCTTAAAAAACATTTAATTAATTATTTTGCCATTGTTTTACTTATTTTAGGACCTTTAAACACTTTGTAAAATGTTGGCTTCTCCACCAATATTGACTATGAATTATTTTCCACGTTTCGAACACTTTAGTTTTCATGTTTGAGAATTTTATTAATTCACTTATAATTTAAATTTGAAAATGAACTGTGTTTGAATCAAAGCAAGATTAGCAACAGTAATTGCGATGACTTAGCACAATTAACATGGGATTATTGTAACCTAATTATCCGGGCATCACAGAGCATCGGCGGGTGTCTTTTGAACTGAAGAACGAAACCCAGCATCCGTGCTCTCCTAAAGTACGGAGTGTAGCGCTCGTCTACTGCATCTGCACGGCCTTCGTGTGGCCCCTCATCCGCAATGGGGGAGTATTTGTCAAAATGTAAACGTAATTGTTAATGACTTATTCTTTCATAATAAACAATACGACAAATTTATGTTAGTCATTACCACTCCATTCTCCATAAAACGGGCGCGGTGACCGTTGTCGAAAGCATGATCAAGCATGGTGTACTTCACGTCGATTTCTGGCACAAGGGGGGCCGCCTATAACAATTGGAAATGATGTCATTTTCAACCAACTTGTATCATTTTGAACAAACATGAAACATATCAAGTCCAAGTATAAATGAACCATATTAACTGCAATGAATCATATCATTTTCATCATTTATCACTTATTCAACCAACATTCATCAATGCGAATGAATCATATACAACCAACATCTTTCATTCAACAACATTCAACAAAGCATCAAATCATAATTTTGTTTAACAAAAAACAATTATGAACTAGGGTTCATCTTGAGGGTTCACCATTTTTTCTCCAACAACATCCACTACTTGCATCATATAACATCCACATGCATCATATATCAAAAAAAAATCCTCCAACATGCATCATATCATATCATCATTTTTTAAACAAAAAATTATGAACTAGGGTTCATCTTCACACTATCATTCGAACTAGTGAGTGGTTCATATTCAATGCCACTAGTGATTAGAGAACATCTAAAAGCAACCTAAAATAATACTAGGTAAAAAAATTCCATCTTAGTTCAAAAATAGGGGTGATTTGAAGCAAATAATGTGTCGAATCGGAAGCTATTTAACTAAAAGTAATTGAAGGGATCGAAGGAGCTTACTTTTCTTTCTTCGGAGCCATCTCGATCCGCAAAAGCGGTGTAGAAACGGTGAAGATCCAAGGGGAGGAGTAGAGAGGGCGAGAGAGGAACTTCCTCTGTTCTTGGGGGCTAGGAGGAGAGGGGAAGGGGGGAGAGGGGGCGGGGGCGGGGGCGTCGGCCCGTATAACTGCTCGCACCCTACCGCCAGGGTCCCCAACTGTAGGGTTATATAGCCTACCGCCAGGGACAGTGATGGTAGGGGGAGGGGGGGGAGGGGGACGACGGCCATCTAGGGCTGCGAGCGGTAGGGTGTTCAAGTTTACCGCCGTGGCCCTGACGGTAGGAAAATGGTCAGATCTAAAAAAAATTGAACTAAGGTCAAATATCAATTTTCTTCGGTAAAATTGAACAGTCATTGACCTGACCGTGGACCGTCGGGAGACAGATCTCACTCCACCACTCGCACCCGTCCCCACTCCCCACCGGGCAGCCCTCCCCTTCGTCGGCAGCCCAAAAACCCCCGGGAGCGAAGCGAGGAGAGGACGGCAATGACGGAGGCGCGGCGCAGCCACCCGTCGCAGTACATGAAGCTGACCAAGGAACAGGACGCTTCCGCCTCCGGCCCCGGCGTGGAGGACATCCGCCCTGGCGAGCTCAACCTGCCCGTTGCCGTCCCGCAGGTCGGTCTCGCCATTCCTCGCGCGATCCTCGTTTTCTTCCAGTTGCTGCTGCTGCGATTGTTTGTTCGATCTGATTTTGGGCGGTGTGACTATATAGCTGGAGCGGATGAAGTGCATCCAGTGTGGGCAGGTGCTGCCTGAGGGCCACCAGGCGCCGGCCGACGAGCCGTGGACAACCGGCATCTTCGGTTGCGCTGAGGACCCCGAGAGCTTTAAGTGACATGGAATTTCCTTCTCGTCCTTGCATTTGGTCTGCCCCTTCAACTGCCTAGCCGATCTAATTTTGCTACTTCCTACCCTAGACTGATCGCACATTCAAAATTCGTGATAGTTTTGATATGCTGATAGCCTGATACCCCTGGAAATGCCAGAGTTGGCAGGAACTTTCATGCGGATCTGCACAGGATGGGATTGTGTTGCTGTGGTTCAGCTCAGGGTTTGTGGCTATCACACACATTGCACAACTCAGCAACTATATGTTTGTTTCCATGGCATTGAAGTGTTACTGACGTGTTACCATAGAGGCTAGGTGTTTCAGTCTTAAATCCTTTAGCGGTCCTGCATATGGAGCACACGCAGGTTTTTATTGTGAAATCCCTTGCAGGTACATCAAGTGAATCTCTAGTAAGAAAAGAGGAACAACATGTGTGCTGGACAAGGATGGCCCATACACCTCCCATCCTCATTTTTTTTTCATTTAGGCTTATATTGTTTCCCATTTTTTGCATGTGTTTGTTAGAGACTGTTTTTAAGCATGAAAGATGTTTCTTTGGAAATTTTAATTGCAAACTACAACATTATTGATACTTATATAGCAGTGTGAAATATTTCCACATTAGTTTAGTGAGCGGTTGCCAGCCAGAAATTTTGTGTTACCTCCTTTTTACGTCTTACCAGTTGAGACAGTTTTCAAACAAAGATGCCCTGCAAATCTTAATTTCCTTCCTCTCTATCATTTTTCCATTAACACGGTGAACTTAATCAACGAACAAACCATGGTAGACTGAACATACAGTGTTTTTCTAATGTCTATGAGAAAGGCATGATTTATATTTTACACTGCACATATAAACTCAGTTGTAAACTGGTGCCAATCCGATGCTGATATATGTCTTATACTACACATGTAACTCAAATTTGTAATGTGGACCAATCTGATGCGTATCTGACCTCCATTTAGGAGCTATTTTACCTAGAAGTCCAAATTGAGTACTTGTTAATTTTGTTTTATAGCTTCCCTGGGTCGTCATTTTCCCATATTCTTAGCAGATGTATATGAAAAACCATATCTTTATACGTTTTATTTTGAAATATTAATTGTTCACATACATTTTTTTTATCATATTGCAAGCCTTTATGGTTCACAAATTTGTAGTACTTTTATTTTTCAGTCTTCTATTATCTTTGCAAAGTTAGCCCTGTGATGAAGTGCTCATGTGGGAAGGATTAGGCACTGGTCACTGTCTGAAAGAAATAAAGAGTACTGCCTATGTCTTATATTATGGGACAGAGGGAGTAGTAGTCATAACGTTTGGTTCTGATTATCGTGTTCTCAATGTTAAAGTTGACCCTTCTATTTTCTGTATTTGGGAAGTTCTTCAAGATGTACACACTTCTCCATCTAACTGTCAGTTATGGTTTTAGCTCTTTTGGGCTCTCTGCAAAATCAACACGCTGTTATAATGAGCTCATATTGAAAAGAATTAATCATTGTTTTGGATTCTAAATTATTTCAAAGAAGCAAAAACTAGTTGCAACCTTTACTTTTATTACGATGCTTTCGATCTAGAGATGTCTTTCTTCTTGATCTGTTTGAAAATTCTTCTACAGGTACACTTTCCCAGTATAAGTGTTAATTGTGATAAACTGTTGAGCACATAAATGACTGCGGCATACATGGCCGAAACCCGAAAGCTTAAATGAATAGCATTACTCTGTAGGCTGTAGCTAATGGCTAATTCCTTTATGCTTCTTTATGCCCTTAAAATTGTGTCATCATAGGGTTTGTGATGTGTGCACCTTTATGCTTCAGTCCGCACAGTTTTCATATGTATTACTGCTATATTCCGAGATACTTCTGAACCTCTTATGTGCCTGATCTTCTTAATGTGTTAGGCTGGACTGGACTATTCTGCCCCTGTGTGTTGTTTGGACGAAATGTTCAGGCCCTTAGAGAAGATATCCCATGGACAAGACCCTGCACTTGCCATGCTGTCTGTGTTGAAGGTGGCATTGCATTGGCAATTCTCACGGCTATATTCCATGGTGTTGACCCAGACACATCGATCCTGATTGGTGAAGGCCTGGTCTGCAGTTGGTGGATATGCTCTCAATATACTGGTATTATTCGTGAAAAGCTTCAGAAGAAGTATCATCTTGAGGTACTTCTTTCTCTCTTCCACAGTTTCTTTGTATGTGTCATGATTAATCGCATTCATAAGAACATCTACAAACAGTTGTATTTATTTCTACTATAAGAACTACACAATTGCATTCTCCATCTAAGATAGTTGTAGCAGGTATTCAGGAGTCCAGAAGTAAACCTTAGCTTTGCATTTTTAAAGTTATGTGGTCACTCTCATGACATTCTTGCTTGGCATTGTCCACTGGTGGTAGCTGGTTATATCATTGAATTATCAGATCATTTTATCAGTTCTTGCTTGGCCACCTTTTCACGTATAGTATCTTTTTGTGGTCACTAATTCTAACTAGTTGTCAAGTCTAGCATTTGATAAGTGGGCTGGGTTTCTACTTTTGTGCATCAGTATTACGGGCCTTTTGCTAACCACCACATATTGTTCTGCTTCCACCAGAACTCTCCATGCGATCCTTGCATAGTCCACTGCTGCTTCCACTACTGCGCGAACTGTCAGGAGCATCGTGAAAGGAAAGGCCGACTTGCAGAAAACAGTGTTGTTCCAATGACCGTTGTCAACCCACCGCCGCTGCAAGAGATGAGCATGGCTGAGAACAACGCTCCCACATCCGAGAATGAAGGGTCAAAGGCAGCATGAGAACTGAAACTGACATGGAGTCTGCTCGCCCTTTTAGAGGCCACTATATATACAGTATATTGTTAAATGACTGTCATCTGGCAGGTACCGTATGAAACATTGGTCTGATCCAGATTTTAGTTTATGACCATTACTACCTGTGATAGAATGTTGCCCGTGGTCATGTGATATATATGTGTGGAGACCATTACTACATATGATAGAATGTTGCCTGCGGGCATATACTATATGTATGGATATATTTACATTTGTGAGCGGTATGTCCTATCGACGTTATGCATTGCCTGTGTTCTCGTTCATGGAAGGTCTTCTCTGGTCTAAAGGATAGGAATAGGAAAGTCATATGAAATGAGGTGGCATACATGTCAGGTCCTATATGAAAAGAGATGCCATTTGATTCATAGAATGAGATTTTTCCATTAGGTTTGTGCTAGTGTTCTTTTTCTTTGAAATGTGTAGGATATATAGAGACCAGTCCTACATAGGAAATCCGGTCCTACAAACTCTATCAAAAAAAATTCCTATAGCAATCCTATCCTACAAAATTCCTACAAATCAAAGGAGGCCTAAGTATATGGTACAATTGTATGAAGTGGTTTAGGAATGTCTGAATCTCCTCTGATGTAGTGTACATGAGCATTTACGTGAAATTCTTGCAAATTTTATATGAAATTGTGTTTGCTATTTACAAGTTTTTTGGGAAGACAAGATGGTGATGCGGAGATGGGTGATGCAGCTAGGCAGGGTCATGGGGGGTTGTCTATGACAGAGAGGATGATTAACGCCCTGTTCAGATTACCTCCGCTCCATAGCTTCACTCTGGGAGCGGGTGAAGTTATAGTGAAAAAACGTGGAGCACCGGTTTCCTGGCTCCACAACTCCTTCTATTTCACGGAGCAGGTGAGATTCCGAACCGGGCCTAACTTAGAGGGATGGCCAGGAGCTGCGGCAGAGTAGTAGAGGTGGCGGCTTGGAGAGGGTGTGGGGCAGCAAGGAGACCGGCAATTCGGTTGGCGTTGAAGGCAGCAGGAGGAAGAAGCTAGGAATAAGAAAATGGACCGACCCTTAGATTTTTTTCCATGTGAAGCGCGACAACTTTTTAATTTATAAAGAGAGCTCCCTCTCTGATTTCTATTAATAGAAACCACATTGTATTACAAACTCTGAGGAATTAAAGCGAAACTGCCACACATAACAACAAAAGGCACGATGCACAAATCCAACCTGGTACAGAAAATGGGTTATCCCATCTGCCCATCAAGATTACAGGAACTTGTTGGGAAACGTAGTAATTTCAAAATAATTCCTATGCACACGCAAGATCATGGTGATGCATAACAACGAGAGGGAAGAGTATCGTCCATGCACCCTCGTAGACCGTAAGAGGAAGCGTTATGAGAACGCGGTTGATGTAGTCGAACGTCTTCATGATCCGACCGATCCAAGTACCGAACGCACGGCACCTCCGAGTTCAGCACACGTTCAGCTCGATGACGTCCCACGAACTCCGATCCAGTAGAGCTTCACGGGAGAGTTCTGTCAGTACGACGACGTGATGACGGTGATGATGTTGCCACTGACGCAGGGCTTCGCCTAAGCACCGCTACAATATGATCGAGGTGGATTATGATGGAGGGGGACACTGCACATGGCTAAGGGATCAATGATCAACTTGTGTGTTCTAGGGAGCCCCCCTGCCCCCGTATATAAAGGAGCAAGGGGGAGGCCGACCGGCCCCTGTAGGGCGCGCCAGGAGGAGGAGTCCTCCTCCTAGTAGGAGTAGGACACCCCTTTCCTACTCCTACTAGGAGGAGGAAAGGAAGGGAAAGGGGAGAAGGAAGGAGAGGGAGGAAAGGAGGAAAGGGGGGCCGGCCCCCTAGTCCAATTCGGTTTGGGCTAGGGGGGCCGCGCACCCCGCTTCCTCTATTCCACCACTTGGCCCATGAGGCCCAATACTTCTTCCCCGTATTCTCGTAACTCCCTGGTACTCCGAAAAATACCCGCATCACTCGGAACCTTTCCCATGTCCGTGATGGGGAACGTAGTAATTTCGAAAATTTTCCTACGCACACGCAAGATCATGGTGATGCACAGCAACGAGAGGGGAGAGTGTTGTCTACGTACCCACGCAGACCGACTGCGGAAGCGTTGACACAACGTAGAGGAAGTAATCGTACGTCTTCCCGATCCGACCGATCCAAGCACCGTTACTCCGGCACCTCCGAGTTCTTAGCACACGTACAGCTCGATGACGATCCCCAGGCTCCGATCCAGCAAAGCGTCGGGGAGGAGTTCCGTCAACACGACGGCGTGGTGACGATCTTGATGTACTACCGTCGCAGTCGCAGGGCTTCGCCTAAGCACCGCTACAATATGATCGAGGTGGAATATGGTGGCAGGGGGCACCGCACACGGCTAAGGAACGATCTCAAGGATCAACTTGTGTGTCTAGAGGTGCCCCCTGCCCCCGTATATAAAGGAGCCAAGGGGGAGGGGGCGGCCGGCCAGGAGGAGGGCGCAGGAGGAGTCCACTCCTACCTAGGACTCCCCCCCAATCCTAGTTGGAATAGGATTCCCCGAGGGGGAAGAGAGAGAGAGGGGGCCGGCCACCTCTCCTTGTCCTAATAGGACTAGGGGAGGGGGGAGGCGCGCATCCCACCTTGGGCTGCCCCTTTCACCTTTTCACTAAAGCCCACTAAGGCCCATTTAGCTCCCGGGGGGTTCCAGGTAACCTCCCGGTACTCCGGTAAAATCCCGATTTCACCCGGAACACTTCCGATATCCAAACATAGGCTTCCAATATATCAATCTTTATGTCTCGACCATTTCGAGACTCCTCGTCATGTCCGTGATCACATCCGGGACTCCGAACTAACTTCGGTACATCAAAATGCATAAACTCATAATAACTGTCATCGTAACGTTAAGCGTGCGGACCCTACGGTTCGAGAATAATGCAGACATGACTAAGACACATCTCCGGTCAATAACCAATAGCGGGACCTGGATGCCCATATTGGCTCCTACATATTCTACGAAGATCTTTATCGGTCAGACCGCATAACAACATACGTTGTTCCCTTTGTCATCGGTACGTTACTTGCCCAAGATTCGATCGTCGGTATCTCAATACCTAGTTCAATCTCGTTACCGGCAAGTCTCTTTACTCGTTTCTTAATACATCATCTCGTAACTAACTCATTAGTTGCAATGCTTGCAAGGCTTATGTGATGTGCATTACCGAGAGGGCCCAGAGATACCTCTCCGACAATCGGAGTGACAAATCCTAATCTCGAAATACGCCAACCCAACATCTACCTTTGGAGACACCTGTAGAGCTCCTCTCCTTTATAATCACCCAGTTACGTTGTGACGTTTGGTAGCACACAAAGTGTTCCTCCGGTAAACGGGAGTTGCATAATCTCATAGTCATAGGAACATGTATAAGTCATGAAGAAAGCAATAGCAACATACTAAACGATCGGGTGCTAAGCTAATGGAATGGGTCATGTCAATCAGATCATTCAACTAATGATGTGACCTCGTTAATCAAATAACAACACTTTGTTCATGGTTAGGAAACATAACCATCTTTGATTAACGAGCTAGTCAAGTAGAGGCATACTAGTGACACTAAGTTTGTCTATGTATTCACACATGTATTATGTTTCCGGTTAATACAATTCTAGCATGAATAATAAACATTTATCATGATATAAGGAAATAAATAATAACTTTATTATTGCCTCTAGGGCATATTTCCTTCAGTCTCCCACTTGCACTAGAGTCAATAATCTAGATTACACAGTAATGATTCTAACACCCATGGAGCCTTGGTGCTGATCATGTTTTGCTCGTGGAAGAGGCTTAGTCAACGGGTCTGCAACATTCAGATCCGTATGTATCTTGCAAATCTCTATGTCTCCCACCTGGACTAGATCCCGAATGGAATTGAAGCGTCTCTTGATGTGCTTGGTCCTCTTGTGAAATCTGGATTCCTTTGCTAAGGCAATTGCACCAGTATTGTCACAAAAGATTTTCATTGGACCCGATGCACTAGGTATGACACCTAGATCAGATATGAACTCCTTCATCCAGACTCCTTCGTTCGCTGCTTCCGAAGCAGCTATGTACTCTGCTTCACATGTAGATCCCGCTATGACGCTTTGTTTAGAACTGCACCAACTGACAGCTCCACCGTTTAATGTAAACACGTATCCGGTTTGCGATTTAGAATCGTCTGGATCAGTGTCAAAGCTTGCATCAACGTAACCTTTTACGGTGAGCTCTTTGTCACCTCCATATACGAGAAACATATCCTTAGTCCTTTTCAGGTATTTCAGGATGTTCTTGACCGCTGTCCAGTGATCCACTCCTGGATTACTTTGGTACCTCCCTGCTAAACTTATAGCAAGGCACACATCAGGTTTGGTACACAGCATTGCATACATGATAGAGCCTATGGCTGAAGCATAGGGAACATCTTTCATTTTCTCTCTATCTTCTGCAGTGGTCGGGCATTGAGTCTGACTCAACTTCACACCTTGTAACACATGCAAGAACCCTTTCTTTGCTTGATCCATTTTGAACTTCTTCAAAATCTTGTCAAGGTATGTGCTTTGTGAAAGTCCAATTAAGCGTCTTGATCTATCTCTATAGATCTTTATGCCTAATATGTAAGCAGCTTCACCGAGGTCTTTCATTGAAAAACTCTTATTCAAGTATCCCTTTATGCTATCCAGAAATTCTATATCATTTCCAATCAGTAATATGTCATCCACATATAATATCAGAAATGCTACAGAGCTCCCACTCACTTTCTTGTAAATACAGGCTTCCCCGAAAGTCTGTATAAAACCAAATGCTTTGATCACACTATCAAAGCGTTTATTCCAACTCCGAGAGGCTTGCACCAGTCCATAAATGGATTGCTGGAGCTTGCACACTTTGTTAGCTCACTTTGGATCGACAAAACCTTCTGGTTGCATCATATACAACTCTTCTTCCAGAAATCCATTCAGGAAAGCAGTTTTGACATCCATCTGCCAAATTTCATAATCATAAAATGCGGCAATTGCTAACATGATTCGGACAGACTTAAGCATCGCTACGGGTGAGAAGGTCTCATCGTAGTCAACCCCTTGAACTTGTCGAAAACCTTTTGCGACAAGTCGAGCTTTGTAGACAGTAACATTACCATCAGCGTCAGTCTTCTTCTTGAAGATCCATTTATTCTCAATTGCTTGCCGATCATCGGGCAAGTCAACCAAAGTCCATACTTTGTTCTCATACATGGATCCCATCTCAGATTTCATGGCTTCAAGCCACTTTCCGGAATCTGGGCTCACCATCGCTTCTTCATAGTTCGTAGGTTCATCATGATCTAGCAGCATGATTTCCAGAACAGGATTACCGTACCACTCTGGTGCGGATCTCGCTCTGGTTGATCTACGAGGTTCAGTAGTATCTTGTCTTGAAGTTTCATGATCATCATCATTAGCTTCCTCACTAATTGGTATAGGTGTCGCAGAAACAGTTTTCTGTGATGTACTACTTTCCAATAAGGGAGCAGGTACAGTTACCTCGTCAAGTTCTACTTTCCTCCCACTCACTTCTTTCGAGAGAAACTCCTTCTCTAGAAAGGATCCATTCTTAGCAACGAATGTCTTGCCTTCGGATCTGTGATAGAAGGTATACCCAACAGTCTCCTTTGGGTATCCTATGAAGACACATTTCTCCGATTTGGGTTCGAGCTTATCAGGTTGAAGCTTTTTCACATAAGCATCGCAACCCCAAACTTTAAGAAACGACAACTTTGGTTTCTTGCCAAACCATAGTTCATAAGGCGTCGTCTCAACGGATTTTGATGGTGCCCTATTTAACGTGAATGCGGCCGTCTCTAAAGCATAACCCCAAAACGATAGCGGTAAATCAGTAAGAGACATCATAGATCGCACCATATCTAGTAAAGTACGATTACGACGTTCGGACACACCATTATGCTGTGGTGTTCCGGGTGGCGTTAGTTGCGAAACTATTCCACAATTTTTCAAATGTACACCAAACTCATAACTCAAATATTCTCCTCCACGATCAGATCGTAGAAACTTTATTTTCTTGTTACGATGATTTTCAACTTCACTCTGAAATTCTTTGAACTTTTCAAATGTTTCAGACTTATGTTTCATTAAGTAGATATACCCATATCTGCTTAAGTCATCTGTGAAGGTGAGAAAATAACGATATCCGCCACGAGCCTCAATATTCATCGGACCACATACATTTGTATGTATGATCTCCAACAAATCTGTTGCTCTCTCCATAGTATCGGAGAACGGTGTTTTAGTCATCTTGCCGATGAGGCACGGTTCGCAAGTACCAAGTGATTCATAATCAAGTGGTTCCAAAAGTCCATCGGTATGGAGTTTCTTCATGCGCTTTATACCGATATGACCTAAACGGCAGTGCCACAAATAAGTTGCACTGTCATTATCAACTCTGCATCTTTTGGCTTCAACATTATGAATATGTGTGTTACTACTATCGAGATTCATCAAAAATAGACCACTCCTCAAAGGTGCATGACCATAAAAGATATTACTCATATAAATAGAACAACCATTATTCTCTGATTTAAATGAATAACCGTCTCGCATCAAACAAGATCCAGATATAATGTTCATGCTCAACGCTGGCACCAAATAACAATTATTTAGGTCTAATATTAATCCCGAAGGTAGATGTAGAGGTAGCGTGCCGACCGCGATCACATCGACTTTGGAACCGTTTCCCACGCGCATCGTCACCTCGTCCTTCGCCAGTGTTCGCTTAATCCGTAGTCCCTGTTTCGAGTTGCAAATATTAGCAACAGAACCAGTATCAAATACCCAGGTGCTACTGCGAGCTCTAGTAAGGTACACATCAATAACATATATATCATATATACCTTTGTTCACCTTGCCATCCTTCTTATCCGCCAAATACTGGGGGCAGTTCCGCTTCCAGTGACCAGTCTGCTTGCAGTAGAAGCACTCAGTTTCAGGCTTAGGTCCAGACTTGGGTTTCTTCTCCTGAGCAGCAACTTGCTTGCCGTTCTTCTTGAAGTTCCCCTTCTTCTTCCCTTTGCCCTTTTTCTTGAAACTAGTGGTTTTGTTAACCATCAACACTTGATGCTCCTTCTTGATTTCTACCTCCGCAGCTTTCAGCATTGCGAAGAGCTCGGGAATAGTCTTGTTCATCCCTTGCATATTATAGTTCATCACGAAGCTCTTGTAGCTTGGTGGCAGTGATTGGAGAATTCTATCAATGACGCAATCATCTGGAAGATTAACTCCCATCTGAATCAAGTGATTATTATACCCAGACATTTTGAGTATATGCTCACTGACAGAACTGTTCTCCTCCATCTTGCAGCTATAGAACTTATTGGAGACTTCATATCTCTCAATCCGGGCATTTGCTTGAAATATTAACTTCAACTCCTGGAACATCTCATATGCTCCATGACGTTCAAAACGTCGTTGAAGTCCCGATTCTAAGCCGTAAAGCATGGCACACTGAACTATCGAGTAGTCATCAGCTTTGCTCTGCCAGACATTCATAACATCTGGTGTTACTCCAGCAGCAGGCCTGGCACCCAGCGGTGCTTCCAGGACGTAATTCTTCTGAGCAGCAATGAGGATAATCCTCAAGTTACGGACCCAGTCCATGTAATTGCTACCATCATCTTTCAACTTTGCTTTCTCAAGGAACGCATTAAAATTCAATGGAACAACAGCACGAGCCATCTATCTACAATCAACATAAACAAGCAAGATACTATCAGGTACTAAGTTCATGATAAGTTTAAGTTCAATTAATCAAATTACTTAAGAACTCCCACTTAGATAGACATCCCTCTAATCCTCTAAGTGATCACGTGATCCAAATCAACTAAACCATAACCGATCATCACGTGAGATGGAGTAGTTTTCAATGGTGAACATCTATATGTTGATCATATCTACTATATGATTCACGCTCGACCTTTCAGTCTCTGTGTTTCGAGGCCATATCTGCATATGCTAGGCTCGTCAAGTTTAACCTGAGTATTCTGCGTGTGCAAAACTGGCTTGCACCCGTTGTAGATGGACGTAGAGCTTATCACACCCGATCATCACGTGGTGTCTGGGCACGACGAACTTTGGCAATGGTGCATACTCAGGGAGAACACTTCTTGATAATTTAGTGAGAGATCATCTTATAATGCTACCATCAATCAAAGCAAGATAAGATGCATAAAAAGATAAACATCATATGCAATCAATATAAGTGATATGATATGGCCATCATCATCTTGTGCTTGTGATCTCCATCTCTGACGCATCGTCAAGATCACCGTCGTCACCGGCGCGACACCGTGATCTCCATCGTAGCATCGTTGTCGTCTCGCCAATCTTATGCTTCCACGACTATCGCTACCTCTTAGTGATAAAGTAAAGCATTACATCGCGATTGCATTGCATACAATAAAGCGACAACCATATGGCTCCTGCCAGTTGCCGATAACTCGGTTACAAAACATGATCATCTCATACAATAAATTCATCATCATGCCTTGACCATATCACATCACAACATGCCCTGCAAAAACAAGTTAGACGTCCTCTACATTGTTGTTGCAAGTTTTACGTGGCTGCTACGGGCTTAAGCAAGAACCAATCTCACCTACGCATCAAAACCACAACGATAGTTTGTCAAATAGACTCCGTTTTAACCTTCGCAAGGACCGGGCGTAGCCACACTCGGTTCAACTAAAGTTGGAGAGACATTCGCCCGCAAGTCACCTATGTGCAAAGCACGTCGGGGAAACCGGTCTCGCGTAAGCGTACGCGTAATGTTGGTCCGGGTCGTCTCGTCCAACAATACCGCCGAACCTAAGTATGACATGCTGGTAGGCAGTATGACTTATATCGCCCACAACTCACTTGTGTTCTACTCGTGCATATAACATCAAACCATAAAACCTAGGCTCGGATGCCACTGATGGGGAACCTAGTAATTTCGAAAATTTTCCTACGCACACGCAAGATCATGGTGATGCACAGCAACGAGAGGGGAGAGTGTTGTCTACGTACCCACGCAGACCGACTGTGGAAGCGTTGACACAACATAGAGGAAGTAGTCGTACGTCTTCCCGATCCGACCGATCCAAGCACCGTTACTCCAGCACCTCCGAGTTCTTAGCACACGTACAGCTCGATGACGATCCCCGGGCTCCGATCCAGCAAAGCGTCGGGGAGGAGTTCCGTCAGCACAACGGCGTGGTGACGATCTTGATGTACTACCGTCGCAGGGCTTCGCCTAAGCACTGCTACAATATAATTGAGGTGGAATATGGTGGCAGGGGGCACCGCACACGGCTAAGGAACGATCTCAATGATCAACTCGTGTGTGTAGAGGTGCCCCCCTGCCCCCGTATATAAAGGAGCCAAGGGGGAGGGGGCGGCCGGCCAGGAGGAGGGCGCAGGAGGAGTCCTACTCCTACCGGGAGTAGGACTCCCCCCCCAATCCTAGTTGGAATAGGACTCCCCGAGGGGAAAGAGAGAGAGAGGGGGCCGGCCACCTCTCCTTGTCCTAATAGGACTAGGGGAGGGGGGAGGCGCGCGGCCCACCTTGGGCTGCCCCTTTCTCCTTTCCACTAAAGCCCACTAAGGCCCATATGGCTCCCGGGGGGTTCCGGTAACCTCCCGGTACTCCGGTAAAATCCCGATTTCACCCGGAACACTTCCGATATCCAAACATAGGCTTCCAATATATCAATCTTTATGTCTCAACCATTTCAAGACTCCTCGTCATGTCCGTGATCACATCCAGGACTCCGAACTAACTTTGGTACATCAAAATGCATAAACTCATAATAACTGTCATCGTAACGTTAAGCGTGCGGACCCTGCGGTTCGAGAATAATGCAGACATGACTAAGACACATCTCCGGTCAATAACCAATAGCGGGACCTGGATGCCCATATTGGCTCCTACATATTCTATGAAGATCTTTATCGGTCAGACCGCATAACAACATACGTTGTTCCCTTTGTCATCGGTATGTTACTTGCCCGAGATTCAATCGTCGGTATCCAATACCTAGTTCAATCTCGTTACCGGCAAGTCTCTTTACTCGTTCCGTAATACATCATCTCGCAACTAACTCATTGGCTGCAATGCTTGCAAGGCTTATGTGATGTGCATTACCGAGAGAGGGCCCAGAGATACCTCTCCGACAATCGGAGTGACAAATCCTAATCTCGAAATACGCCAACCCAACATCTACCTTTGGAGACACCTGTAGAGCTCCTTTATAATCACCCAGTTTACGTTGTGACGTTTGGTAGCACACAAAGTGTTCCTCCGGTAAACGGGAGTTGCATAATCTCATAGTCATAGGAACATGTATAAGTCATGAAGAAAGCAATAGCAACATACTAAACGATCGGGTGCTAAGCTAATGGAATGGGTCATGTCAATCAGATCATTCAACTAATGATGTGACCTCGTTAATCAAATAACAACTCTTGTTCATGGTTAGGAAACATAACCATCTTTGATTAACGAGCTAGTCAAGTAGAGGCATACTAGTGACACAAGTTTGTCTATGTATTCACACATGTATTATGTTTCCGGTTAATACAATTCTAGCATGAATAATAAACATTTATCATGATATAAGGAAATAAATAATAACTTTATTATTGCCTCTAGGGTATATTTCCTTCAGTCCGAATATAGTCGTCCAATATATCGGTCTTTACGTCTCGACCATTTTGAGACTCCTCGTCATGTCCCCTATCTCATCCGAGACTCCGAACTACCTTCAGTACATCAAATCACTTAAACTCATAATACCGATCGTCACCGAACGTTAAGCGTGCGGACCCTACGGGTTCGAGAACTATGTAGACATGATCGAGACACGTATCCGGTCAATAACCAATAGCGGAACCTGGATGTTCATATTGGCTCCTACATATTCTACGAAGATCTTTATCGGTTAAACCGCATAACAACATACGTTGTTCCCTTTGTCATCGGTATGTTACTTGCCCGAGATTCGATCATCGGTATCTCAATACCTAGTTCAATCTCGTTACTGGCAAGTCTCTTTACTCGTTTCCGTAATGCATCATCCTGCAACTAACTCATTAGTTGCATTGCTTGCAAGGCTTATAGTGATGTGCATTACCGAGAGGGCCCAGAGATACCTTTCCGACAATCGGAGTGACAAATCCTAATCTCGATCTATGCCAACTCAACAAGAACCATCGGAGAAACCTGTAGAGCACGTTTATAATCACCCAGTTACATTGTGACGTTCGATAGCACACAAAGTGTTCCTCTGGCACCCGGGAGTTGCATAATCTCATAGTCATAGGAACATGTATAAGTCATGAAGAAAGCAATAGCAACAAACTAAACGATCATCATGCTAAGCTAACGGATGGGTCAAGTCAATCACATCATTCTCTAATGATGTTATACCGTTAATCAAATGACAACTCATGTCTATGGTTAGGAAACATAACCATCATTGATTCAACGAGCTAGTCAAGTAGAGGCATACTAGTGACATTTTGTTTGTCTATGTATTCACACATGTACTAAGTTTTCGATTAATACAATTCAATCATGAATAATGAACATTTATCATGAAATAAGGAAATAAATAATAACTTTATTATTGTCTCTAGGGCATATTTCCTTCAGTCTCCCACTTGCACTAGAGTCAATAATCTAGTTCACATCTTTATGTGATTAGTTCACATCTCCATGTGATTAATACCCAAAGGGTTTACTAGAGTCAATAATCTAGTTCACATCGCTATGTGATTAACACCCAAAGAGTGATCATGTTTTGCTTGTGAGAGAAGTTTAGTCTATGGGTCTGCAACATTCAGATCCGTATGTATTTCACAATTTTTTATGTCTTCAATGTTGGGTTTCGTAGTAATTTCAAAAAAATTCCTAACGCACACGCAAGATCATGGTGATGCACAGCAACGAGAGGGGAGAGTGTTGTCTACGTACCCACGCAGACCGACTGCGGAAGCGTTGACACAACGTAGAGGAAGTAGTCGTACGTCTTCCCGATCCGACCGATCCAAGCACCGTTACTCCGGCACCTCCGAGTTCTTAGCACACGTACAGCTCGATGACGATCCCCGGGCTCTGATCCAGCAAAGCGTCGGGGAGGAGTTCCGTCAGCACGACGGCGTGGTGACGATCTTGATGTTCTACCGTCGCAGGGCTTCGCCTAAGCACTGCTACAATATGATCGAGGTGGAATATGGTGGCAGGGGGCACCGCACACGGCTAAGGAACGATCTCAATGATCAACTTGTGTGTCTAGAGGTGCCCCCCTGCCCCTGTATATAAAGGAGCCAGGGAGGGGCGGCCGGCCAGGAGGAAGGGCGCAGGAGAGTCCTACTCCTTACCGGAGTAGGACTCCCCCCATCCTAGTTGGACTAGGATTCCCCTATGGGGAAAGAGAGAGAGGGGGGCCGGCCACCTCTCCTAGTCCTAATAGGACTAGGGGAGGGGGGAGGCGCGCGGCCACCTTGGGCTGCCCTTTCTCCTTTCCACTAACTAAGGCCCATATATGGCTCCCGGGGGTTCCGGTAACTCCCGGTACTCCGGTAAAATCCGATTTCACCCGGAACACTTCCGTATCCAAATCATAGGCTTCCATATATCATCTTTATGTCTCGACCATTTCGAGACTCCTCGTCATGTCCGTGATCACATCCGGGACTCCGAACTAACTTCGGTACATCAAAATGCATAAACTCATAATAACTGTCATCGTAACGTTAAGCGTGCGGACCCTACGGTTCGAGAATAATGCAGACATGACTGAGACACATCTCCGGTCAATAACCAATAGCGGGACCTGGATGCCCATATTGGCTCCTACATATTCTACGAAGATCTTTATCGGTCAGACCGCATAACAACATACGTTGTTCCCTTTGTCATCGGTATGTTACTTGCCCGAGATTCGATCGTCGGTATCCAATACCTAGTTCAATCTCGTTACCGGCAAGTCTCTTTACTCGTTCCGTAATACATCATCTCGCAACTAACTCATTAGTTGCAATGCTTGCAAGGCTTATGTGATGTGCATTACCGAGAGGGCCCAGAGATACCTCTCCGACAATCGGAGTGACAAATCCTAATCTCGAAATACGCCAACCAAACATGTACCTTTGGAGACACCTGTAAGAGCTCCTTTATAATCACCCAGTTACGTTGTGACGTTTGGTAGCACACAAAGTGTTCCTCCGGTAAACGGGAGTTGCATAATCTCATAGTCATAGGAACATGTATAAGTCATGAAGAAAGCAATAGCAACATACTAAACGATCGGGTGCTAAGCTAATGAAATGGGTCATGTCAATCAGATCATTCAACTAATGATGTGACCTCGTTAATCAAATAACAACACCTTGTTCATGGTTAGGAAACATAACCATCTTTGATTAATGAGCTAGTCAAGTAGAGGCATACTAGTGACACTAAGTTTGTCTATGTATTCACACATGTATTATGTTTCCGGTTAATACAATTCTAGCATGAATAATAAACATTTATCATGATATAAGGAAATAAATAATAACTTTATTATTGCCTCTAGGGCATATTTCCTTCAGTCTCCCACTTGCACTAGAGTCAATAATCTAGTTCACATCGCCATGTGATTTAACAGCAATAGTTCACATCACCATGTGATTAACACCCATAGTTCACATCGATATGTGATAAACACCCAAAGGGTTTACTAGAGTCAATAATCTAGTTCACATCGCTATGTGATTAACATCCAAAGAGTACTAAGGTGTGATCATATTTTGCTTGTGAGATAATTTTAGTCAACGGGTATGTCACATTCAGATCCGTAAGTATTTTGCGAATTTCTATGTCAACAATGCTCGTCACGGAGCTACTCTAGCTTATTGCTCCCACTTTCAATATGTATCTAGATCGAGACTTAGAGTCATCCAGATCTGTGTCAAAACTTGCATCGACGTAACTTTTTACGACGAACCTTTTTGTCACCTCCATAATTGAGAAATATTTCCTTATTCCACTAAGGATAATTTTGACCGCTGTCCAGTGTTCTACTCTTAGATCACTATTGTACTCCCTTGCTTAACACAGTGTAGGGTATACAATTGATCTGGTACATAGCATGGCATACTTTATAGAACCTATGGTTGAGGCATAGGGAATGACTTTCATTCTCTTTCTATCTTCTGCCGTGGTCGGGCTTTGAGTCTTACTCAACTTCACACCTTGTAACATAGGCAAGAAACTTTTTCTTTGACTGTTCCATTTTGAACTACTTCAAAATCTTGTCAAGGTATTTACTCATTGAAAAACTTATCAAGCGTCTTGATCTATTTATATAGATCTTGATACTCAATATGTAAGCAGCTTTACCGAGGTCTTTCTTTGAAAAACTCCTTTCAAACACTCCTTTATGCTTTGCAGAATAATTCTACATTATTTCCGATCTACAATATGTCATACACATATACTTATCAGAAATGATGTAGTGCTCCCACTCACTTTCTTGTAAATACAGGCTTCACCGCAAGTCTGTATAAAACTTCTACGCTTTGATCAACTTATCAAAGCGTATATTCCAACTCCGAGATGCTTGCACCAGTCCATAGATGGATTGCTGGAGCTTGCATATTTTGTTAGCACCTTTAGGATTGACAAAACCTTCTGGTTGTATCATATACAACTCTTCTATTAAGGAATGCAGTTTTGTTTATCCATTTGCCAGGTTTCATAAAATGCGGCAATTGCTAACATGATTCGGACAGACTTAAGTATAGATACGAGTGAGAAAATCTCATCATAGTCAACACCTTGAACTTGTCGAAAACCTTTTGCGACAATTCTAGCTTTGTAGATAGTAACACTACTATCAGCGTCTGTCTTCCTCTTGAAGATCCATTTATTTTCTATGGCTTACCGATCATCGGGCAAATCCATAAAAGTCCATACTTTGTTCTCATACATGGATCATATCTCAGATTTCATGGCCTCAAACCATTTCGCAGAATCTGGGCTCATCATCGCTTCCTCATAGTTCGCAAGTTCATCATGGTCTAGTAACATGACTTCCAGAATAGGATTACCGTGCCACTCTGGTGTGGATCTCACTCTGGTTTACCTACGAGATTTGGTAGTAACTTGATTTGAAGTTACATGATCATCATCATTAGCTTCCTCACTAATTGGTGTAGTAGTCACAGGAACAGATTTCTGTGATGAACTACTTTCCAATAAGGGAGCAGGTACAGTTACCTCATCAAGTTCTACTTTCCTCTCACTCACTTCTTTCAAGAGAAACTCCTTCTCTAGAAAAACTCCGAATTTAGCAACAAAAGTCTTGCCTTCGGATCTGTGATAGAAGGTGTATCCAATAGTTTCCTTTGGATATCCTATGAAGATTTACTTCTCCGATTTGGGTTCGAGCTTATCATGTTGAAACTTTTTCACATAAGCATCGCAGTCCCAAACTTTAAGAAACGACAACTTTGGTTTCTTGCCAAACCACAGTTCAGATTGTGTCGTCTCAACGGACTTAGATGGTGCCCTTTTAAACGTGAATGCAGCTGTCTTTAATGCATAACCCCAAAATGATAGTGGTAGATCGGTATGAGACATCATAGATCGCACCATATCTAATAAAGTGCGGTTATGATGTTCGGACACACCATTATGCTGTGGTGTTCCAGGTGGCGTGAGTAGTGAAACTATTTCACATTGTTTTAACTGAAGACCAAACTCGTAACTTAAATATTTGTCTCCGCGATCAGATCATAGAAACTTTATTTTCTTGTCACGATGATTTTCCACTTCACTCTGAAATTCTTTGAACTTTTCAAATGTTTCAGACTTATGTTTCATCAAGTAGATATACCCATATCTGCTCAAATCATCTGTTAAGTTCAGAAAATAACGATACTTGCCATGAGCCTTAACACTCATCGGACCGCATACATCAGTATGTATTATTTCCAATAAGTCAGTTGCTCGCTCCGGAGAACGGAGTCTTAGTCATCTTGCCCATGAGGCATGGTTCGCAAGCATCAAATGATTCATAATCAAGTGATTCCAAAATTCCATCAGCATGGAGTTTCTTCATGCGCTTTACACCAATATGACCTAAACGGCAGTGCCACAAATAAGTTGCACTATCATTATTAACTTTTCATCTTTTGGATTCAATATTATGATTATGTGTATCACTACGATCGAGATCCAACAAACTATTTTCATTGGGTGTGTAACCATATAAGGTTTTATTCATGTAAACAGAACAACAATTTATTCTCTTACTTAAATGAATAACCGTATTACAATAAACATGATCAAATCATATTCATGATCAACGCAAACACCAAATAACACTTATTTAGGTTCAACACTAATCCCGAAAGTATAGGGAGTGTGCGATGATGATCATATCAATCTTGGAACCACTTCCAACACACATCGTCACTTCACCCTTAACTAGTCTCTGTTTATTCTGCAACTCCCGTTTCGAGTTACTAATCTTAGCAACTGAACTAGTATCAAATACTGAGGGGTTGCTATAAACACTAGTAAAGTACACATCAATAACATGTATATCAAATATACTTATGTTCACTTTGCCATCCTGCTTATCTGCCAATCACTTGGGGTAGTTCCGCTTCCAGTGACCAGTCCCTTTGCAGTAGAAACACTTAGTCTCAGGCTTAGGACCAGACTTGGGCTTCTTCACTTGAGCAGCAAATTGCTTGTCGTTCTTCTTGAAGTTCCCCTTCTTCCCTTTGCCCTTTTCTTGAAACTAGTGGTCTTGTCTACCATCAACACTTGATGTTTTTCTCGATTTCTACCTTCGTCAATTTCCGCATTACGAAGAGCTTGGGAATCATTTCTGTTATCCCTTGCATATCATAGTTCATCACGAAGTTCTACTAACTTGGTGATGGTGACTAGAGAATTCTGTCAATCACTATCTTATCTGGAAGATTAATTCCCACTTGATTCAAGCGATTGTAGTACTCAGACAATCTGAGCACATGCTCACTAGTTGAGCGATTCTCCTCCATCTTTTAGCTATAGAACTTGTTGGAGACTTCATATCTCTCAACTCGGGTATTTGCATGAAATATTAACTTCAACTCCTGGAACATCTCATATGCTCCATGACGTTCAAAAACGTCTTTGAAGTCCCGATTCTAAGCCATTAAGCATGGTGCACTAAACTATCAAGTAGTCATCATATTGAGCTAGCCAAACGTTCATAACGTCTATATCTGCTCCTGCAATAGGTCTGTCACCTAGCGGTGCATCAAGGACATAATTCTTCTGTGCAGCAATGAGGATAAACCTCAGATCACGGATCCAATCCGCATCATTGCTACTAACATCTTTCAACACAATTTTCTCTAGGAACATATCAAAATAAACACAGGGAAGCTACAACGCGAGCTATTGATCTACAACATAATTTGCAAAATACTACCAGGACTAAGTTCATGATAAATTTAAGTTCAATTAGTCAAATTACTTAAAGAACTCCCACTTAGACAGACATCCCTCTAATCCTCTAAGTGATCACGTGATCCAAATCAACTAAACCATAACCGATCATCACGTGATATGGAGTAGTTTTCAATGTTGAACATCGTTATGTTGATCATATCTACTATATGATTCACGCTCGACCTTTCGGTCTCCGTGTTCCGAGGCCATATCTGCATATGCTAGGCTCATCAAGTATAACCCGAGTATTCTGCGTGTGCAAAACTGGCTTGCACCCGTTGTAGATGGACGTAGAGCTTATCACACCCGATCATCACGTGGTGTCTGGGCACGACAAACTTTGGCAACGGTGCATACTCAGGGAGAACACTTCTTGATAATTTAGTGAGAGATCATCTTATAATGCTATCGTCAATCAAAGCAAGATAAGATGCATAAAAAGATAAACATCACATGCAATCAATATAAGTGATATGATATGGCAATCATCATCTTGTGCTTGTGATCTCCATCTCTGAAGCACCGTCGTGATCACCGTCGTCATCAGCGCGACACCTTGATCTCCATCGTAGCATCGTTGTCGTCTCGCCAAGCTTGTGCTTCTACGACTATCGCTACCGCTTAGTGATAAAGTAAAGCATTACATCGCGATTGCATTGCATACAATAAAGCGACAACCATATGGCTCCTGCCAGTTGCCGATAACTCGGTTACAAAACATGCTCATCTCATACAATAAAATTCAGTATCATATCTTGACCATATCACATCACAACATGCCCTGCAAAAACAAGTTAGACATCCTCTACTATGTTGTTGCAAGTTTTACGTGGCTGCTACGGGCTTAAGTAAGAACCAATCTCACCTACGCATCAAAACCACAACGATAGTTTGTCAATTTGACTCCCTTTTAACCTTCGCAAGGACCGGGCGTAGCCACACTTGGTTCAACTAAAGTTGGAGAAACTGTCACCCACAAGCCACCTCTGTGCAAAGCACGTCAGGAGAACCGGTCTCGCGTAAGCGTACGCGTAATGTCGGTTTGGGCCGCTTCATCCAACAATTCCGCCGAACCAAAGTATGACATGCTGGTAGGAAGTATGACTTATATCGCCCACAACTCACTTGTGTTCTACTCGTGCATATAACATCAACATATAAAACCTAGGCTCGAATGCCACTGTTGGGTTTCGTAGTAATTTCAAAAAATTTCCTACGCACACGCAAGATCATGGTGATGCATAGCAACGAGAGGGGAGAGTGTTGTCTACGTACCCATGCAGACCGACTGCGGAAGCGTTGACGCAACGTAGAGGAAGTAGTCATACGTCTTCCCGATCCGACCAATCCAAGCACCGTTACTCCGGCACCTCCGAGTTCTTAGCACACGTATAGCTCGATGACGATCCCCGGGCTCCGATCCAGCAAAGCGTCGGGGAGGAGTTCCGTCAGCACGACGGTGTGGTGACGATCTTGATGTACTACCGTCGCAGGGCTTCGCCTAAGCACTGCTACAATATAATCGAGGTGGAATATGGTGGCAGGGGGCACCGCACACGGGTAAGGAACGATCTCAATGATCAACTTGTGTGTCTAGAGGTGCCCCCTGCCCCCGTATATAAAGGAGCCAAGGGGGAGGGGGTGGCCGGCCAGGAGGAGGGCGCAGGAGGAGTCCTACTCCTACCGGGAGTATGACTCCCCCCCAATCCTAGTTGGAATAGGATTCCCCGAGGGGAAAGAGAGAGAGAGAGGGGGGCCGGCCACCTCTCCTTGTCCTAATAGGACTAGGGGAGGGGGGAGGCGCGCGGCCCACCTTGGGCTGCCCCTTTATCCTTTCCACTAAAGCCCACTAAGGCCCATATGGCTCCCGGGGGGTTCCGGTAACCTCCCGGTACTCCGGTAAAATCCCGATTTCACCCGGAACACTTCCGGTGTCCGAATATAGCCGTCCAATATATCAATCTTTATGTCTCGACCATTTCGAGACTCCTCGTCATGTCCGTGATCACATGTGGGACTCCGAACAACCTTTGGTACATCAAAACGTATAAACTCATAATATAATTGTCATCGAAACCTTAAGCGTGCGGACCCTACGAGTTTGAGAACAATGTAGACATGACCTAGACATGTCTCCGGTCAATAACCAATAGCGGGACCTGGATGCCCATATTGGCTCCTACATATTCTACGAAGATCTTTATCGGTCAGACCGCATAACAACATATGTTGTTCCCTTTGTCATCGGTATGTTACTTGCCCGAGATTCGATCGTCGGTATCCAATACCTAGTTCAATCTCGTTACCGGCAAGTCTCTTTACTCGTTCTGTAATACATCATCTCGCAACTAACTCATTAGTTGCATTGCTTGCAAGGCTTAAGTGATGTGCATTACCGAGAGGGCCCAGAGATACCTCTCCGACGATCGGAGTGACAAATCCTATTCTCGAAATACGTCAACCCAACATGTACCTTTGGAGACACCTGTAGAGCACCTTTATAATCACCCAGTTACGTTGTGACATTTGGTAGCACACAAAGTGTTCCTCCAGCACACGGGAGTTACATAATCTCATAGTCATAGGAACATGTATAAGTCATGAAGAAAGCAATAGCAACATACTAAACGATCAGGTGCTAAGCTAATGGAATGGGTCATGTCAATCAGCTCATTCAACTAATGATGTGATCCCGTTTAATCAAATGACAACTCTTTGTCCATGGTTAGGAAACATAACCATCTTTGATTAACGAGCTAGTCAAGTAGAGGCATACTAGTGACACTCTGTCTGTCTATGTATTCACACATGTATTATGTTTCCGGTTAATACAATTCTAGCATGAATAATAAACTTTTATCATGATATAAGGAAATAAATAATAACTTTATTATTGCCTCTAGGGCATATTTCCTTCGAAAACCATATGCTTTGATCACTTTATCAAAGCGTATATTCCAACCCCGAGATGCTTGCATCAGTCCATAGATGGATCGCTGGAGCTTGCTCACTTTGGTAGTACCTTTAGGATCGACAAAACCTTCTGGTTGCATCATATACAACACTTCTTTTAAGAAATCCATTAAGGAATACAGTTTTGACATCCATTTGCCAGATTTCATAAAATGCGGCAACTGTTAACATGATTCGGACAGACTTTTAAGCATCGATACGAGTGAGAAAATCTCATCATAGTCAACACCTTAAACTTGTCGAAAACATTTTGCGAAAATTCGAGCTTTGTAGATAGTAACACTACTACAACGTCTGTCTTCCTCTTGAAGATCCATTTATTCTTAATGACTCACCGATCATCGGCAAGTCAATCAAAGTCCATACTTTGTTCTCATACATGGATCCCATCTCAGATTTCATGGTCTCAAGCCATTTCGCGGAATTTGGGCTCATCATCGCTTCCTCATAGTTCGTAGGTTCGTCATGGTCAAGTAACATGACATTTAGAACAGGATTACTATACCACTCTGGTGCGGATCTCACTCTGGTTGACCTACGAGGTTCGGTAATAACTGGATCTGAAGTTACATGATCATCATCATTAGCTTCCTCACTAATTGGTGTAGGAGTCACAGGAACAAATTTCTGTGATGAACTACTTTCCAATAAGGGATCAGGTACAGTTACCTCATCAAGTTCTACTTTCCTCCCACTCACTTCTTTCGAGAGAAACTCCTCTAGAAAGGATCCATTCTTAGCAACGAATGTCTTGCCTTCGGATCTGTGATAGAAGGTGTACCCAACTGTCTCCTTTGTGTATCCGATGAAGACACATTTCTCTGATTTGGGTTTGAGCTTATCAGGATGAAACTTTTTCACATAAGCATCGCAACCCCAAACTTTAAGAAACGACAACTTTGGTTTGTTGCCAAACCACAGTTCATATGGCGTCGTCTCAATGGATTTAGATGGTGCCCTATTTAACGTGAATGCAGCTGTCTCTAATGCATAACCCCAAAACGACAGTGGTAAATCGGTAAGAGACATCATAGATTGCACCATATCTAATAAAGTATGGTTACGATGTTCGGACACACCATTACGATGTGGTGTTCCAGGTGGCGTGAGTTGCGAAACTATTCCGCATTGTTTCAAATGAAGACCAAACTCGTAACTCAAATATTCTCCTCCACGATCAGATCGTAGAAACTTTGTTTTCTTGTTACGATTAGTTTCCACTTCACTTTGAAATTATTTGAACTTTTCAAATGTTTCAGATTTATGTTTCATCAAGAAGATATGCCCATATCTTACTCAAATCATCTGTGAAGGTCAGAAAATAACGATACATGCCGCAACCCTCAACACTCATCAGATTGCATACATCACTATGTATTATTTCCAACAAGTCTGTTGCTCGCTCCATTGTTCCAGAGAACAGAGTCTTAGTAATCTTGCCCATGAGGCATGGTTCGCAGGCATCAACTGATTCATAATCAAGTGATTCCAAAAGCCCATCAACATGGATTTTCTTCATGCGCTTTACACCAATATGACCTAAATGGCAGTGCCACAAATAAGTTGCACTATCATTATTAACTTTGCATCTTTTGGCTTCAATATTATGAATATGTGTATCACCACGATCAAGATTCAATAAACCATTCACCTTGGGTGTATGACCATTGAAGGTTTTATTCATGTAAACAGAACAACAATTATTCTCTTACTTTAAATGAATAACCGTATTGCAATTAACATGATCAAATCATATTCATGCTTAACGCAAATACCAAATAACATTTATTTAGGTTCAACACTAATCCCGAAAGTATAGGGAGTGTGCGATGATGATCATATCAATCTTGGAACCACTTCCAACACACATCGTCACTTCACCCTTAACTAGTCTCTGTTCATTCTGCAACTCCCATTTTGAGTTACTAATCTTAGCAGCTGAACTAGTATCAAATACTAAGGGGTTGCTATAAACACTAGTAAAGTACACATCAATAACATGTATATCAAATATACATTTGTTCACTTTGCCATCCTTCTTATCCACCAAATACTTGGGGCAGTTCTGCTTCCAGTGACAAGTCCCTTTGCAGTAGAAGCACTTAGTCTCAGGCTTAGGTCTAGACTTGGGCTTCTTCACTTGAGCAGCAACTTGCTTGTCGTTCTTCTTGAAGTTCCCCTTCTTCCCTTTTCCCTTTTCTTGAAACTAGTGGTCTTGTCAACCATCAACAATTGATGCTTTTCTTGATTTCTACCTTCCTCAATTTCAGCATCACGAAGAGCTTGGGAATCGTTTTCGTTATCCCTTGCATATTATAGTTCATCACAAAGTTCCAGTAACTTGGTGATAGTGACTAGAGAACTCTGTCAATCACTATCTTATCTCGAAGATTAACTCCCACTTGTTTCAAGTGAGTGTAGTACTCAGACATTCTGAGCACATACTCACTAGCTGAGCTATTCTCCTCCATCTTGTAGGCAAAGTGCTTGTCAAAGGTCTCATACCTTTCGACATGGGCATGAGTCTGAAATACTAATTTCAACTCTTGGAACATCTCATATGCTCCGTGGCGTTCAAAATGTCTTTGAAGCCCCGATTCTAAGCCGTAAAGCATGGTGCACCTAACTATAAAGTATTCATCATATCGAGCTCGCCAAACGTTCATAACGTCTGTATCTGCTCCTGCAATCGGTCTGTCACCTAGCGGTGCATCAAGGACATAATTCTTCTGTGCAGCAATGAGGATAATCCTCAGATCACGGATCCAATCCGCATCATTGCTACTAACATCTTTCAACTTAGTTTTTCTCTAGGAACAAATCAAAATAAACGGGGAGCTACATCGCGAGCTATTGATCTACAACATAGTTATGCAAATACTATCAAGACTAAGTTCATGATAAATTAAAGTTCAATTAATCATATTATTTAAGAACTCCCACTTAGATAGACATCCCTCTAATCATCTAAGTGATCACGTGATCCAAATCACCTAAACCATAACCGATCATCACGTGAAATGGAGTAGTTTTCAATGGTGAACATCACTATGTTGATCATATCTACTATATGATTCACGCTCGACCTTTCGGTCTCAGTGTTCCGAGGACATATCTGTATATGCTAGGCTCGTCAACTTTAACCTGAGTATTCTGCGTGTGCAAAACTGGCTTGCACCCGTTGTACAAGAACGTTGAGCTTATCACACCCGATCATCACGTGGTGTCTCGGCATGACGAACTTTTTCAACGATGCATACTCAGGGAGAACACTTGTACCTTGAAATTTAGTGAGAGATCATCTTATAGTGCTACCGCCGAACTAAGCAAAATAAGATGCATAAAGGATAAACATCACATGCAATCAAAATATGTGACATGATATGGCCATCATCATCTTGTGCCTTTGATCTCCATCTCCAAGGTACCGTCATGATCTCTATCATCGCCGGCATGACACCATGATCTCCATCATCTTGATCTCTATCAACGTGTCGTCACATGGTCGTCTCGCCAACTATTGCCCTTACAACTATTGCTATCGCATAGCGATAAAGTAAAGCAATTGTTTGGCGCTTGCATCTTATTCAATAAAGAGACAACCATAAGGCTTCTGCCAGTTGCCGATAACTTCAACAAAACATGATCATCTCATACAAAAACTTATATCTCATCACATCTTGACCATATCACATCACAACAAGCCCTGCAAAAACAAGTTAGACGTCCTCTACTTTGTTGTTGCAAGTTTTAAGTGGCTGCTACGGGCTAAGCAAGAACCGTTCTTACCTACGCATCGAAACCACAACGATAGTTCGTCAAGTTAGTGTTGTTTTAACCTTCAACAAGGACCAGTCGTAGTCACACTCGGTTCAACTAAAGTTGGAGAAACTGACACCCGCCAGCCACCTGTGTGCAAAGCACGTCGGTAGAACCAGTCTCGCGTAAGCGTACGCGTAATGTCGGTCCGGGCTGCTTCATCCAACAATACCGCTGAACCAAAGTATGACATGCTGGTAAGCAGTATGACTTGTATCGCCCACAACTCACTTGTATACTACTCGTGCATATAACATCTACGCATAAACCTGGCTCGGATGCCACTGTTGGGGAACGTAGTAATTTCAAAAATTTCCTACGCACACGCAAGATCATGGTGATGCATAGCAACGAGACGGAAGAGTATCGTCCACGTACCCTCATAGACCGTAAGCGGAAACGTTATGAGAACGTGGTTGATGTAGTCGAACGTCTTCACGATCCGACCGATCCAAGTACCGAACGCACGGCACCTCCGAGTTTAGCACACGTTCAGCTCGATGACGTCCCACGAACTCCGATCCAGCAGAGCTTCACAGGAGAGTTCCGTCAGCACGACGGCGTGATGACGGTGATGATGTTGCTACCGACGCAGGGCTTCACCTAAGCACCGCTACGATATGATAGAGGTGGACTATGGTGGAGGGGGCAACGCACACGGCTAAGGGATCAATGATCAACTTGTGTGTTCTAGGGTGCCCCCTCCCCCCGTATATAAAGGAGCAACGGGGGAGGCCGGCCGGCCCCTGTAGGGCGCGCCAGGAGGAGGAGTCCTCCTCCTAGTAGGAGTAGGACACCCCTTTCCTACTCCTACTAGGAGGAGGAAAGGAAGGGGGAAGGGGAGAAGGAAGGAGAGGGAGGAAAGGAGGAAAGGGGGGCCGGCCCCCTAGTCCAATTCGATTTGGGCTAGGGGGGCCGCGCGCCCTGCCTCCTCTCTTCCACCACTTGGCCCATGAGGCCCAATACTTCTTCCCCGTATTCCCGTAACTCCTCGATACTTCGAAAAATACCCGAATCACTCGGAACCTTTCCGATGTCCGAATATAGTCGTCCAATATATCGATCTTTACGTCTCGACCATTTCGAGACTCCTCGTTATGTCCCCGATCTCATTCGGGACTCCGAACTACCTTCGGTACATCAAATCACTTAAACTCATAATACCGATCGTCACCGAATGTTAAGCGTGCGGAAACTACGGGTTTGAGAACTATGTAGACATGACCGAGACACGTCTCCGGTCAATAACCAATAGAGGAACCTGGATGCTCATATTGGCTCTTACATATTATACGAAGATATTTATCGGTCAAACCGCATAACAACATTCGTTATTCCCTTTGTCATCGATATGTTACTTGCCCGAGATTCGATCGTCGGTATCTCAATACCTAGTTCAATCTCATTACCGGCAAGTCTCTCTACTCGTTTCCGTAATGCAACATCCCACAACTAACTCATTAGTTGCATTGCTTGCAAGGCTTATAGTGATGTGCATTACCGAGAGGGCCCAGAGATACCTCTCCGACAATCGGAGTGACAAATCCTAATCTCGATCTATGCCAACTCAACAAACACCATCGGAGACACCTGTAGAGCACCTTTATAATCACCCAGTTACGTTGTGACGTTTGGTAGCACACAAAGTGTTCCTCCGGCACTCGGGAGTTGCATAATCTCATAGTCATAGGAACATGTATAAGTCATGAAGAAAGCAATAGCAACAAACTAAACGATCATCGTGCTAAGATAACGGATGGGTCAAGTCAATGACATCATTCTCTAATGATGTGGTCCCGTTAATCAAATGACAACTCATGTCTATGGTTAGGAAACATAACCATCATTGATTCAACGAGCTAGTCAAGTAGAGGCATACTAGTGACATTATGTTTGTCTATGTATTCACACGTGTACTAAGTTTCCGATTAATACAATTCTAGCGTGAATAATAAACATTTATCATGAAATAAGGAAATAAATAATAACTTTATTATTGTCTCTAGGGCATATTTCCTTCAGAACTGTGACTGCATCAACCTGGTACGATGAAGGCCATGGCGTCAGCGTAGATCGTGCGGACAGGGTCCGGTGGGTTGATGTCGAACCTGTCTCCCCCGTCTGTGGTGATGGTGAAGGAGCCAGAGAAGACCCGATCTAAGATTTGTCACTAGACGACGCTTCTGGTGTTGGAAATATGCCCTAGAGGCAATAATAAAAGCATTATTATTATATTTCCTTGTTCATTATAATTGTCTTTTATTCATGCTATAATTGTGTTATCCGGAAATCGTAATACATGTGTGAATAAATAGACACCAACATGTCCCTAGTAAGCCTCTAGTTGACTAGCTTGTTGATCAACAGATAGTCATGGTTTCCTAACTATGGACATTGGATGTCATTGATAACGAGATCACATCATTAGGAGAATGATGTGATGGACAAGACCCAATCCTAAACATAGCACAAGATCGTATAGTTCGTTTGCTAGAGTTTTTCCAATGTCAAGTATCTTTTCCTTAGACCATGAGATCGTGTAACTCCCGGATACCGTAGGAGTGCTTTGGGTGTACCAAACGTCACAACGTAACTGGGTGACTATAAAGGTATACTACGGGTATCTCCGAAAGTGTCTGTTGGGTTGACACGGATCAAGACTGGGATTTGTCACTCCGTATGACGGAGAGGTATCTCTAGGCCCACTCGGTAATGCATCATCACAATGAGCTCAAAGTGACCAAGTGTCTGGTCACGGGATCATGCATTACGGGACGAGTAAAGTGACTTGCCGGTAACGAGATTGAACGAGGTATTGGGATACCGATGATCGAATCTCGGGCAAGTAACGTACCGATTGACAAAGGGAATTGTATACAGGGTTGCTTGAATCCTCGACATCGTGGTTCATCCGATGAGATCATCGAGGAGCATGTGGGATCCAACATGGTTATCCAGATCCCGCTGTTGGTTATTGACCGGAGAGCCATCTCGATCATGTCTACATGTCTCCCGAACCCGTAGGGTCTACACAAGGTTCGGTGACGCTAGGGTGGTAGGGATATGAATATGCAGTAACCCGAAAGTTGTTCAGGGTCCCAGATGAGATCCCGGATGTCACGAGGAGTTCCGGAATGGTCCAGAGGTAAATAATTATATATAGGAAGTGCTATTTCGGCCATCGGGACAAGTTTCGGGGTCACCGGTATTGTACCGGGACCACCGGAAGGGTCCCGGGAGTCCACCGGGTGGGGCCACCTATCCCGGAGGGCCCCATGGGCTGAAGTGGGAGGGGAACCAGCCCCTAGTGGGCTGGTGCGCCCCCCTTGGGCCTTCCCCCTGCGCCTAGGGTTGGGAACCCTAGGGTGGGGGCGCCCCACTTGCCTTGGGGGGCACTCCACCCCCCTTGGCCGCCGCCCCCTTGGGAGATTGGATCTCCAGGGCCGGCGCCCCCCCCCTTGGGGACCCTATATATAGAGGGGGGGAGGGAGGGTAGCCACACCCATGCCCCTGGCGCCTCCCTCTCCCCTCCAACACCTCCTCCTCCTCCGTAGAGCTCGGCGAAGCCCTGTCGGAGTACTGCTTCACCACCACCACGCCGTCGTGCTGCTGCTGGAGCCATCTTCCTCAACCTCTCCTTCCCCTTGCTGGATCAAGAAGGAGGAGACGTCACGCTGACCGTACGTGTGTTGAACGCGGAGGTGTCATCCGTTCGGCGCTAGGATCTCCGGTGATTTGGATCATGTCGAGTACGACTCCCTCATCCCCGTTCTTTGAATGCTTCCGCTCGCGATCTACAAGGTATGTAGATGCATCCGATCACTCGTTGCTAGATGAACTCATAGATGGATCTTGGTGAAACCGTAGGAAAATTTTTGTTTTCTGCAACGTTCCCCAACAGTGGCATCATGAGCTAGGTCTATGCGTAGTTCTCTTTGCACGAGTAGAACACAATTTGTTGTGGGCGTAGATGTTGTCAACTTTCTTGCCGCTACTAGTCCTATTTTGCTTCAGCGGTATTGTGGGATGAAGCGGCCCGGACCAACCTTACACGTACGCTTACGTGAGACCGGTTCCACCGACTAACATGCACTAGTTGCATAAGGTGGCTGGTGGGTGTCTGTCTCTCCCACTTTAGTTGGAGCGGATTCGATGAAAAGGGTCCTTATGAAGGGTAAATAGAAGTTGACAAATCACGTTGTGGCTTTCACGTAGGTAAGAAAACGTTCTTGCTAGAACCCTATTGCAGCCACGTAAAACTTGCAACAACAATTAGAGGATGTCTAACTTGTTTTTGCAGCAAGTGTTTTGTGATGTGATATGGCCAAAGTTGTGATGAATGATGAATGATATATATGTGATGTATGAGATGTTCATGCTATTGTAATAGGAATCACGACTTGCATGTCGATGAGTATGACAACCGGTAGGAGCCATAGGAGTTGTCTTTATTTTTTGTATGACCTGCGTGTCATTGAGAAATGCCATGTAAATTACTTTACTTTATTGCTAAACGTGTTAGCCATAGTAGTAGAAGTAATAGTTGGCGAGCAACTTCATGGAGACACAATGATGGAGATCATGATGATGGAGATCATGGTGTCATGTCGGTGACAAGATGATCATGGAGCCCCAAGATGGAGATCAAAGGAGCTATGTGATATTGGCCATATCATGTCACTATTATTATTTGATTACATGTGATGTTTATCATGTTTTTGCATCTTGTTTACTTAGAACGACGGTAGTAAATAAGATGATCCCTCATAATAATTTCAAGAAAGTGTTCCCCCTAACTGTGCACCATTGCGAGAGTTCGTTGTTTTGAAGCACCACGTGATGATCGGGTGTGATAGATTCCAACGTTCACATACAACGGGTGTAAGACAGATTTACACATGCAAACACTTAGGTTGACTTGATGAGCCTAGCATGTACAGACATGGCCTCGGAACATAGAAGACCGAAAGGTCGAGCATGAGTCGTATAGAAGATACGATCAACATGAAGATGTTCACCGATGTTGACTAGTCCGTCTCACGTGATGATCGGACACGGCCTAGTTAACTCGGATCATGTTATACTTAGATGACTGGAGGGATGTCTATCTAAGTGGCAGTTCATTGAATAATTTGATTAGATGAACTTAATTATCATGAACTTAGTCTAAAATATTTACAATATGTCTTGTAGATCAAATGGCCAACGTTGTCCTCAACTTCAATGCGTTCCTAGAGAAAACCAAGCTGAAAGACAATGGCAGCAACTATACGGACTGGGTCCGGAACCTGAGGATCATCCTCATAGCTGCCAAGAAAGATTATGTCCTACAAGCACCGCTAGGTGAAGCACCTGTTCTCCCTGCAGAACAAGACATTATGAACGCTTGGCAGACATGTTCCGATGATTACTCCCTCGTTCAGTGCGGCATGCTTTACAGCTTAGAGTCGGGGCTCCAAAAGCATTTTGAGAGACACGGAGCATATGAGATGTTCGAAGAGCTGAAAATGGTTTTTCAAGCTCATGCCCGGGTCGAGAGATATGAAGTCTCCGACAAGTTCTTCAGTTGTAAGATGGAGGAAAATAGTTCTGTCAGTGAGCACATACTCACTATGTCTGGGTTACATAACCACTTGACTCAGCTGGGAGTTAATCTCCCGGATGACGTGGTCATTGACAGAATCCTCCAGTCGCTTCCACCGAGCTACAAGAGCTTTGTTATGAACTTCAATATGCAGGGGATGGAAAAGACCATTCCTGAAGTATTTGCAATGCTGAAATCAGCAGAGGTAGAAGTCAAAAAGGAACATCAAGTGTTGATGGTGAATAAAACCACTAAGTTCAAGAAAGGCAAGGTTAAGAAAAACTTCAAGAAGGACGGCAAGGGAGTTGCCGCGCCCGGCAAGCAAGCTGCTGGGAAGAAGCCAAAGAATGGACCCAAGCCCGGGACTGAGTGTTTTTATTGCAAGGGAAGTGGTCACTGGAAGCGGAACTGCCCCAAATACTTAGCGGACAAGAAGGCTGGCATCACGAAAGGTATATGTGATATACATGTAATTGATGTGTACCTTACTAGTACTCGTAGTAGCTCTTGGGTATTTGATACCGGTGCAGTTGCTCACATTTGTAACTCAAAGCAGGAGCTGCGGAATAAGCGGAGACTGGTGAAGGACGAGGTGACGATGCGCATCGGGAATGGTTCCATGGTCGATGTGATCGCCGTCGGCACGCTACCTCTACATTTACCTACGGGATTAGTTTTGAACCTCAATAATTGTTATTTAGTGCCAAGTTTGAGCATGAACATTGTATCAAGATCTCGTTTAATATGAGATGGCTACTCATTTAAATCTGAGAATAATGGTTGTTCTATTTATATGAGAGATATGTTTTATGGTCATGTTCCGATGGTGAATGGTTTATTCTTAATGAATCTCGAGCGTAATGCTACACATATTCATAGTGTGAATACCAAAAGATGTAAGATCGATAATGATAGTCCCACATACTTGTGGCACTGCCGCCTTGGTCACATAGGTGTCAAACGCATGAAGAAGCTCCATACGGATGGACTTTTAGAGTCTCTTGATTACGAATCATTTGACACGTGCGAACCATGCCTCATGGGTAAAATGACCAAGACTCCGTTCTCAAGAACAATGGAGCGAGCAACCAACTTATTGGAAATCATACATACTGATGTGTGCGGTCCAATGAGTGTTGAGGCTCGCGGTGGCTATCGTTATGTTCTCACCCTCACTGATGACTTGAGTAGATATGGGTATGTCTATTTAATGAAACACAAGTCTGAGACCTTTGAAAAGTTCAAGGAATTTCAGAGTGAGGTTGAGAATCAACGTGACAGGAAAATCAAGTTCTTGCGATCATATCGTGGAGGAGAATACTTGAGTCACGAATTTGGCACACACTTAAGAAAATGTGGAATAGTTTCACAACTGACGCCGCCTGGAACACCTCAGCGTAATGGTGTGTCCGAACGTCGTAATCGCACTCTATTATATATGGTGCGATCTATGATGTCTCTTACCGATTTACCGCTATCATTTTGGGGCTATGCTTTAGAGACTGCCGCATTCACTTTAAATAGGGCTCCGTCGAAATCCGTTGAGACGACACCGTATGAATTATGGTTTGGGAAGAAACCTAAGCTATCGTTTCTAAAAGTTTGGGGATGCAATGCTTATGTCAAGAAACTTCAACCTGAAAAGCTCGAACCCAAGTCGGAAAAATGCATCTTCATAGGATACCCTAAGGAAACTATTGGGTATACCTTCTACCTCAGATCTGAAGGCAAGATCTTTGTTGCCAAGAATGGATCCTTTCTAGAGAAGGAGTTTCTCTCGAAAGAAGTAAGTGGGAGAAAAGTAGAACTTGATGAAGTATTACCTCTTGAACGGAAAATGGCGCAACTCAAGAAAATTTTCATGAGGTGCCTGCACCGACTAGAGAGGAAATTAATGATGATGATCATGAAACTTCAGATCAAGTTGCTACTGAACTTCGTAGGTCCACAAGGACACGTTCCACACCAGAGTGGTACGGCAACCCTGTCTTGGAAATCATGTTGTTAGACAACGGTGAACCTTCGAACTATGAAGAAGCGATGGCGGGCCCGGATTTCGACAAATGGCTAGAAGCCATGAAATCCGAGATAGGATCCATGTATGAAAACGAAGTATGGACTTTGACTGACTTGCCCGTTGAGCGGCGAGCCATAGAAAATAAATGGATCTTTAAGAAGAAGACAGACGCGGATGGTAATGTGACCATCTATAAAGCTCGGCTTGTCGCTAAGGGTTATCGACAAGTTCAAGGGGTTTACTACAATGAGACTTTCTCACCGGTAGCGAAGCTAAAGTCCGTCCGAATCATGTTAGCAATTGCCGCATTCTATGATTATGAGATATGGCAAATGGACATCAAAATGGCATTCCTTAATGGTTTCCTTAAGGAAGAATTGTATATGATGCAGCCGGAAGGTTTTGTCGATCCTAAGAATGCTGACAAGGTGTGCAAGCTCCAACGCTCGATTTATGGGCTGGTGCAAGCATCTCGGAGTTGGAACATTCGCTTTGATGAGATGATCAAAGCGTTTGGGTTTAAGCAGACTTATGAAGAAGCCTGCGTTTACAAGAAAGTGAGTGGGAGCTCTGTAGCATTTCTCATATTATATGTAGATGACATACTTTTGATGGAAAATGATATAGAACTCTTGGACAGCATTAAGGCCTACTTGAATAAGAGTTTTTCAATGAAGGACCTTGAAGAAGCTGCATATATATTAGGCATCAAGATCTATAGAGATAGATCAAGACGCCTCATAGGTCTTTCACAAAGCACATACCTTGATAAGATATTGAAGAAGTTCAATATGGATCAGTCTAAGAAGGGGTTCTTGCCTGTGTTGCAAGGTGTGAAATTGAGCTCAGCTCAATGTCCGACCACGGCAGAAGATATAGAAGAGATGAGTATCATCCCCTATGGCTCAGCCATAGGTTCTATTATGTATGCCATGCTGTGTACCAGACCTGATGTAAACCTTGCCGTAAGTTTGGTAGGTAGGTACCAAAGTAATCCCGGCAAGGAACACTGGACATCGGTCAAGAATATCCTGAAGTACCTCAAAAGGACTAAGGAAATGTTTCTCGTTTATGGAGGTGACGAAGAGCTCGTCGTAAAGGGTTACGTCGACGCTAGCTTCGACACAGATCTGGATGACTCTAAGTCACAAACCGGATACGTGTATATTAAGCTGGTGCAGTTGCAAGCAGAGCGTCGTGGCGGGATCTACATGTGAAGCGGAGTACATGGCAGCCTCGGAGGCAGCGCATGAAGAAATTTGGGTGAAGGAGTTCATCACCGACCTAGGAGTCATACCCAATGCGTTGGGGCCAATCAAACTCTTCTGTGACAACACTGGAGCTATTGCACTTGCCAAGGAGCCCAGGTTTCACAAGAAGACCAGGCACATCAAGCGTCGCTTCAACTCCATTCGTGAAAATGTTCAAGATGGAGACATAGATATTTGTAAAGTACATATGGACCTGAATGTAGCAGATCCGTTGACTAAACCTCTCCCTAGAGCAAAACATGATCAACACCAGAATTCCATGGGTGTTCGATTCATCACAATGTAACTAGATTATTGACTCTAGTGCAAGTGGGAGACTGTTGGAAATATGCCCTAGAGGCAATAATAAAAGGATTATTATTATATTTCCTTGTTCATGATAATTGTCTTTTATTCATGCTATAATTGTGTTATCCGGAAATCGTAATACATGTGTGAATACATAGACACCAACATGTCCCTAGTAAGCCTCTAGTTGACTAGCTCGTTGATCAACAGATAGTCATGGTTTCCTGACTATGGACATTGGATGTCATTGATAACGAGATCACATCATTAGGAGAATGATGTGATGGACAAGACCCAATCCTAAACATAGCACAAGATCATATTGTTCGTTTGCTAGAGTTTTTCCAATGTCAAGTATCTTTTCCTTAGACCATGAGATCGTGTAACTCCCGGATACCGTAGGAGTGCTTTGGGTGTACCAAACGTCACAACGTAACTGGGTGACTATAAAGGTATACTACGGGTATCTCCGAAAGTGTCTGTTGGGTTGACATGGATCAAGACTGGGATTTGTCACTCCGTATGACGGAGAGGTATCTCTGGGCCCACTCGGTAATGCATCATCACAATGAGCTCAAAGTGACCAAGTGTCTGGTCACGGGATCATGCATTACGGTACGAGTAAAGTGACTTGCTGGTAACGAGATTGAACGAGGTATTGGGATACCGACGATCGAATCTCGGGCAAGTAACGTACCAATTGACAAAGGGAATTGTATACAGGGTTGCTTGAATCCTCGACATCGTGGTTCATCCGATGAGATCATCGAGGAGCATGTGGGAGCCAACATGGGTATCCAGATCCCGCTGTTGGTTATTGACCGGAGAGCCATCTCGGTCATGTCTACATGTCTCCTGAACCCGTAGGGTCTACACACTTAAGGTTCGGTGACGCTAGGGTTGTAGGGCTATCAATATGCAGTAACCCGAAGGTTGTCCGGAGTCCCGGATGAGATCCCGGACATCACGAGGAGTTCCGGAATGGTCCGGAGGTAAATAATTATATATAGGAAGTGCTATTTCGGCCATCGGGACAAGTTTCGGGGTCACCGGTATTGTACCGGGACCACCGGAAGGGTCCCGGGGGTCCACCGGGTGGGGCCACCTATCCCGGAGGGCCCCATGGGCTGAAGTGGGAGGGGAACCAGCCCCTAGTGGGCTGGTATGCCCCCCTTGGGCCTTCCCCCTGCGCCTAGGGTTGGGAACCCTAGGGTGGCGGCGCCCCACTTGCCTTGGGGGGCACTCCACCCCCCTTGGCCGCCGCCCCCTTGGGAGATTGGATCTCCAGGGTCGGCGCCCCCCCCCCTTGGGGACCCTATATATAGAGGGGGGAGGGAGGTCAGCCGCACCCATGCCCCTGGCGCCTCCCTCTCCCCTCCAACACCTCCTCCTCCGTAGAGCTCGGCGAAGCCCTGTCGGAGTACTGCTTCTCCACCACCACCACGCCGTCGTGCTGCTGCTGGAGCCATCTTCCTCAACCTCTCCTTCCCCCTTGCTGGATCAAGAAGGAGGAGACGTCACACTGACCGTACGTGTGTTGAACGCGGAGGTGCCGTCCGTTCGGCGCTAGGATCTCCGGTGATTTGGATCACGTCGAGTACGACTCCCTCATCCCCGTTCTTTGAACGCTTCCGCTTGCGATCTACAAGGTATGTAGATGCATCCGATCACTCGTTGCTAGATGAACTCATATGTGGATCTTGGTGAAACCGTAGGAAAATTTTTGTTTTCTGCAATGTTCCCCAACATCTGGTGCCTGACGCGCCAACTAACGTTGCGGAAAACCGTCAGTACCCTCTGTGGGGTTACTAGCGTGTGGTTAGAAGTCTTAAATCAGAGGTCACGCAGTGGTTTTACCCAGGTTTGGGCCTCTAGTGAGGAATAATACCCTAAAACATGCTTGTCATTGTTATTCATTATGGGTATACCTCGTGTGAGGGATTATAAGGGATTGTGTGTAGTTCTACCGAGAGCTGAGTCTATCTGAGAATAGATGGAAATGAGAGCCCCTACCTCCCCTTATATGGGCTGTTTGATCCAGGCCGCCGCATCATAGACTTGGAGACCAAGATGACCCAGAGACTCTTATCTCTTTCTCCAGGCTCCTTCCTATCGTGAGGTACTTGGTTAGCCTCCTGGGCCCTCAAGCAGGCCTGCAGCCTGGCTCCCTATGGGTGAGCCACCCCTAGGGCTGCCTCCCCTCCCCCCACCTATATATATATATATCTAGGCTATTCTGTTACGCGTAACAGAATATTATTCTGTTACCCTACTTGAACTGATGGTTTCAGACGGTTGTACTGATGATTTTCATCTCATTGAACTCTGAGCTATTTTTCTCTACAGGAGCGCGCACGCCATGGCGTGGGCGAGAAGCGGAAGGAGCAGGGCACCTCTTGCATTGCGGCCCTTGCGCACATGCGGTAGAGTGGCCGTACAAGTCCACACGCAGGCGGCGACGGGAGCATGAGAGAACGCGGGGGAAGCAGAGAAGCACGCGTCCATGGCGGCAGGGGACTTGGCGCAGCAACGGCGAACCGAGCGGAAAAGAGAAGAGCTCGATCATGTCGTATGTCGCTCGGCCGATCGAGATGTACCAAGCGATCCCCTACAGCGCCGGCCGGCTACCGGCGTGCCTGCAGCAGTCCGAGTAGGCCGAGGCCGAGGGTGCGGCCGGCCAGGAGGGTGGGCTCGCGGCTCACCGACACGGTGGCGAGGGGCGACGGCGGGGAGGTGGTGAGGAGGGCGGTGGCAGAGAGCCTGGTGCTAGTGGTGGGGAGGCGCGGGTGCTACCTCAGCCACGTGGTGAAGCGGCTGTTGCAGGGGCTCGGGGTGAACCCCGCCATGCACGAGGTCGCCGACGAGGCCGAGCTCGCTGCAGCGGTGGCCGGGAACGCTGGAGGCGAGGCCGTCGTCGCGCTGCTGGCGGTGTTCGTCGGTGGGAGGAACCTCGGCGGACTCGATCGGCTCATGGTCGTGCACATCTCTGGCGAGCTCGTGCCCATACTCAAGGACGCCGGCGCGCTCTGGCTCTGAGTCTCTGACTCTGAGCAAAACCAAAGATGCATACGGGACGGGATACTACAGACGTACGAACAACCGTTTGATCATGAGTTAAACTTCTTTTCAATTCTCTTTTTGACTCTTGATGAGATTATGTGAGTTACTACTGCTCGATCTTCAGTCTCTCTTGATTGGGATCAATAATGGAGTACCAGCTTAGCTATAGTTAGGCCTAAATTCTTTTGATTAGGGTAGGAAAAATTAGGAACTATTGTGCCATCTCGTGCTTATTTTCGACCACACGCTTGTAAATACATGGATGAGTGAAGAGGGGTGTACTATTTAGCACTGTATAAATCATGTTCCTTTCATCTTGCACATTAGTTTTCTAGATGCCAATTCATTTTGTCTTTGAAGGTTTCTTCTAGCAGGCTTATGATGTTATCACGAAATGGCACTATGTTGGATATTTGTAATCCATGAAGGGGTGCTTGTTTGTTGCAGTTGATTTCCCTCTCTCTTCTTCTATAGTACTCCTATTTATCATATATTAATTTTAAATTATTCTAAAAATATTGGACTCGAACTGATCTCCAATTTTTGGGTTTGTACTGAGCGGTTTTCATAGACTAGACTTTACACTGTTTTTTCCGTAAGATTTTCCTCGTAACTTTCCAACGATCTATGGTATCATTGTCCCCGAACTTGCATGATTTATGTAGTTGAACTGAATTTCATTTTTTTCAAAAATAAAATATTTATTTGCAATGGTGTTTTGGACTTCTCTCATTTTACGACCTAAACATTTACCATTTGAATTTTCATATAGGGTTTTCTTTCTGTTTGAGCTTTTTTCGCGTCCCAAGCATGGTGCCGGGGCATGGCGCGTGTTATAGGGTTTTCTTTTGAACTCCCATTGTAGTAATACATGGACTTATGTGATGATAGTAATTCTTGGACTAGCACACGACGGTAGAGCACACACGATAAACATTCTGAAGTCGTCTAAGCTACAACATTTGGGGCGCGGGCAACAACGGCGGCGCTCGCGGCGGCACTCGTACTAATCTATGTGTGTGTTTGTACAGATGAGGTATTTTTTTCATAAAGTAATTTTGAATGGTTCCGAAAAAAGTACTAGACTTCACTTTTTTTTGGTATGGCTTTTCCTTGCAACTTTTCAATGGTTTACGGTTTTCATAGTCCTCGAACTTGCATGGATTATATCATTATCATTGAACTGAATGCTATTTTTTGAAAAGAAAATGTTTTGTGTTTTTTTAACTCAATTTTTTTGCTACAATGTTTTGGACTTCTCGCGTTTTGCGACTTCCACTTTTACCATTTAAATTTTCATGGGTTTTTTATTTTGTTTGAGCTTTTTCCCGAACTTATCTGAGACTTCATGTTTGAACATACAACCGATGAGACTAGATCAAACATTTTGATGGAAACAGTAGTTCAAACATTAAAAAGTGCAGAAACGGTAGAAAATTTTAGTTCAGTTACTCTTGCTCAATCACAATCGGGCAGGCCCTTCTCAACACCACCTACCAAGACAGAAACGCTACACCAAACATGTGTTGGACTTACCTAGAGGAAGCTGGCATATAGTGCAAAAGAAATGAATCGAATTTTAGCAACCGTGGGTGGAGGATGAGTAGTCAGCCAAGGTGGCTAGGGTGCTTACCCCGATGATGAGGACACAACGAGGACAATGGTGAAACTGGCGAAGAGGGTGAGTGCGTGCTTGATGTAGCCCATGACGCCGCGGCACGCCCTCTCGATGATCTCCTTCGTGTCATACACCATGTTGAACTTGTGGAATTCTAATTTTTGAACCTTCCCAATAGTAATACATGTACTGGGCGGTACAAGATTGTTGAGCAGCTGACCCACAGAAACAAAAACACTCCTGGAGTGCACACACAAAATCATTTACAAAAATAGTAGTAGCAAGAAGCAATAAATAGCCGCACATACACGTGTTTTTGAGAGTGAAACAACGGAGAGGCAAAGGTGTACGCAGCATAAACTTCATCCTGTTTTATGATGAGCACATCCACGATGCATCCTGTTTATGTTAACCAAGTGAAAGTACGGTGCTCATTCTGAAGCATAACCACAAGCACTTGTTTCTATTATATGAAGATGGAAACACAGAGGAAATCAGACTCACCATCAGAAGTAGATGAACTGAAAAGCGTACAAAAGATGAACTTGTGCATACAAAAGACGAACTGAATCACCATCTCTGTACTGAACTTATGTATCTATACAATGCAATCCTATTATTATATCTTGTCAAAAATCTCAAATTAAAATTTGAACTTATCGAGCATGCACATGGAACGGACAACAATTCACATAAATACTGTGTTACTTCCCTAGATGCTTCTACAATCACGGGAAATACAAGTCTACCCACACCACTATCCCAACCAAAATTGAAACTTGCATTCACAAGTTGTTGTGGAGTTTTCAACTTGTAACAACTAAAACACTTTAGCCATAGTGTAACATCAAACCTTAAGAAAAAATGCCAGTTCTCATTGGGCATATGAACAATCAATCACCTTCTCTGCATCAATGGAAAATCATAGTTCATTACATGAAATCAAATTAGCAATCAATTTTTGTTGGTGAGAGATAAGAGAGAGGAGATACGAATGGGGAGTTCAACCCCGCTGCTACATCCTCCTCGGCAGAGGCATGCAGCGAGGATGCCACCTCGTTGCTATGCTTACAGGCAAACTAAATTTTGAAGTGCAGCAACAAGTTATTTGCCACATGGACAAAGAATTTTCTTCGGGTTTTATCTTGAACTTGCCTGGAAGTAACACTTGTACTCTAGTCCCAGTACAAGTATCATGCCTATAATTAGTAAACAAAAAAAGATGCAGAATTTACAAATGAAAAGATTAAAGTAAAAGTTGAAAAAACAGAGAAACTATGAAGCAAATAGCATGAGTGATCTTCTAGTTGAAGCACTATATTTTACTGATTTTTTTTGTCAGTGAACTTTTGTAATTTAGGTACTAGAACTCACTGATGTTATTTACTCTTCGTTTTTTGAAGGCATTTTTCAGTACATGTTGAATTCTTTTTTAAACACACCCACAGTTGAAATGGATTAGTACATGCGGAAAATATCAGTTTTCATAAGCAAAACTTGCACTGAATTAGTTAAACTCTGAATATGTTCAGAGAACATTAGAGTCTCATGCTACTCTAGGCCACACACCGAACCAAGCTTTTCAACATGATGCATCTTCTCATATGGAATGTATATACGGAACCAAAACAATTTCTTATAACACTTCTTAGCCCATTTGCTTCAAGCTTTAGCAGAAAAACTTTGGGGGGTAGGGAGAACAGAAGATGAATTTCTAAACTACATTTCTCTGCACTGAATTCCTATCAGATGTTGAACTTTCTAACCTGCAGTTGCCCAGAAGCCATCCCAAATTCTGCTTGGACTAATGTCCATGTTCCACTTGGACGGCTACCAGTCACCATGGTGGACGAGCTCATGGCCAAGTGTGGCCAAGGCGACCATCGGGAACTGTAGGTGCTTGTGCAGCAACACATTTTTGCCCGGCTTCTCGACTCCCTGCCCAATTTTCCTGAGAAGCAAGATAGACAAGAGATAAATTCTTCTCTCTTACAGCTGAAAAATTAAACGCATCAAAAAAATCACATTTTTTTATGCTCTCAACCTCCTGCGTATATATTTAAACTGATGGTTTTCTCTCACTGAACATTCTACCTCGCAAGTTTGAACTATGCGAACTTTATTCTGGCCAAACTATTGCAAATTTTCTATACAGCGAACTACCGTACAATATAAAACTGATTTTTTTAACACACACATTGCACTGATTCATCTTTCCTTTATGAACTGATGATAAAATATATACTGGGCTGCTACACCAGCAGCAAATTCAGGAATACATGACATTTTTTGGATAGCAATCTAACAAGTGTTATAGCAAAGCAGGGAAAAGTACACGTTTTGAACTGCTCATGAACATGCATCAAGCAAAAAGTACAAACTAATTCTGGTTCACTAAAACATGAGTTAATTTTCAATATAGATTGACTAAAACGGCTTCTAATTTTTTTTAAACATCTAGCTTCTTATTTTTTTACTATTTGAACTCACTTTTTTTCTGTATTTTAGCAACACAAAATGAAGCAGTAAACAAGAGATGGGACGGGGTGAGTACCTGTCGGTGCTGGCAGAGAAGCGCAGTGGTCTTGCCAGCGAACATGGTGCTAACGATGATGTGAATCACGCCAAGTTGGAATGTACTACAGACATTAAAATGGAATAAACAGAGAGCATGTGACCAAATCATGACACCCTTAAGAACCTTAGGCCTAGTTAGATAGATATCACAATGCAATGGTGGTATACAAATAGTGAACATTTCAGTTAATAACGTGAGTGCACCATCAGGGTTCAGTGACCACACCCCCTCTCTTTAACTTACTTTTGTTTTTGAACCACATTCTGGTACGTGTTTCTCAACAATGCAAGATCATTATTCACTTGCAGCTAACAAATTAACCAATGGTTGACTATAATGAAGTGCATATATAGTGAAAAGAATTAAAACGTTGATCAACTTATACTAGATTCTTTTAAAAAAAACTAACATGTACTGTTTTTCTTAGCCTGGGATGGATTGTTAGAATTTCTAAAGGCACTTAATTACCTTCAAGACTGCAAGAGTGAAGGATGCCTTTTTCATATTTTATTTATTTATGCTACTCATTCACATAATTTTACAAATGGACCAAACTTGCTGTACAAAGTACTAAACAGATTCATGTAGAAACAATACTACAATATTTGTGAACAAAAGGTCATACAGAAGTTGTACTGATCCACGGAAAGATTTGGTACTGGCAAGAAAATAAATATGAAATCTATCTTGGAGATTCGACATATGTTCCATTGATTATATTCAATCATGTATGTAATGAAGAAACAAAATGCAACTCCACAATTTAGTAGTTCATGTAAAAAAACAACCAAGTTAATGTACAGTAACATCATAAGTTCAGAAATAAAATTAAAAAGAGTTTTGTATTGTTTTTGCTATAACAACTAAGTTAATGTACGCCATGGGGCTGGACTAGGATAGCGCTGCATATCCTGGAGTGGTGGAGAGGAAGCTCATGTCACTACCAAATCTATCAGGGTACTACAAATTCAAGGAACATAAGTAAAACGAAACTAATTTATTACAAGCACTCCTATGAACAGAACTTAATTTAGAAATTGAGGTGATCATAAATAGTGAAAACAAGAGTTTGCTACTGCTAGATTTCCAATCGCGGAACAACTTCTAGGAATGTGTGGGAGTCAGACAACATGCCTGAACTGTGTGTTGATTGGTAGTTGAACTTGCTAGACATCCACACTAGTACCAGCGGCACAAGACCGCGGTATTTAAGCAAATACCTGATGGCATCAAGAAAACAAGTGACTAAAACATTTAGCAATAAAAGCGATGCTATAGAAAAATTGAACTGATGTTTTTCTGTCATTCCGACAAACCTCCAGCATTTTTTTGAACTAATTTTTATCCTATCATTGTAATGTTGGTTTAGGCTTTTGGAATGAGGTGAAAACCTCTAGTCTATTTGAACTTTTACTGAACATTCAAAAATGTTTGAACTAATGTGAATCCTTTCACTGAACTACTACTACATTTTTTCATGAACCTACCCATGTATACGGATAAGTTCTATTTCTGCTAGGCATTTGCACAATTTTGTGCTAAGCAAAGATAGAAAGAAAACAACTTGGAAATGTTTCCTGCCGCCGCACGTCAACGGGGGTTTGGATATGGATGAAGTGACTGCCCCATTTTTCTTGTACTGAAGCTTGTTTCTTGAAATTTAAGACAATGCAAATATTATCTACAATATGGACATTTAGTATACTCTGAACTATACTCTTTGGCACTTTTGAACTAAGGTAATATTCTGTCCACTGAACTAAACAGTGGACAGACCAACAACATAAATCCTCAAGCAATAATCGAGAGAGCTCACAATCTCTAAGGAAGATGCCTATGAATTCGCCATGGAAGGGCCTCCCACTCCCCTGCTCTATCTCCTCCCACTCCCTGCACACACACACACACACGCAGAGCAGAGAGAGAGAGAGGATGAGAGGGAGATGACAGAGCTGGATCGAGGATGGAGCACCGGGTGGCCTGTACGCAGCTTTTTTCTCATGACCGGCTATGGAGCGTGTTGTTGTACTGACGAGGCAAAGGTCCAAAAATATGGAGGGACTAGTAAGGGTCTCAGGAATTGACTACATTATTTTAGTTAACTTCATCTTCATCAGTACTAGAATGACTGGACAAGAAGCTTGGATTTGTAGCAGCACACACACTAAAGTTACAAATTTTTTTGAACTTTTTTAGGTGATTGCATCAGTACTAATATGATTGGAAAAATATTTCAGATTTGTAGCAGCACACACACGAAACTTACAAAATTTTATGGAAATGCACGAGTTCTGATTTATCAGTACATAGTTTTATGGAAATGTGTGATTTAATTTCTTATAGGCACTATCTAGGCAAAGAACACTCGGTATTGAAATTTTTTCCAAGTATGTATTGAACTGATATATTTTTTGTCAATGAACTGTTGTAGTATAGGTACTCACAATCTCCAACGAAGTTGATATATGTACATGTTAAAAAGATAATAAAGTTCATGTATATTAATTTTGAGAAGTTCAGAAAGAAACTTTTTTAAAAGTTTGTATTGAAAAGATGTGCAAACATATTTAGTGCTTTTTTTAGGAAGGAACTCAATTCAACAAAACATATGCAAACATCTTGGCTTTGAACATCTGTATTTTTATTTTGAGCTTACTTCTCTTGAGATTTGAACTGATTTGTTTTACAGGCACACGAACAACTTCGAATGAGCTGATGTTAGTACATGTAAAAAAGATGACCAAGTGCATGTATATTAACTGGAGAAGTTCAAAAAGGAGCTTCATCTTCACCATACTGACTAGATCAATACTGAAAACCTGAAGTATGAGAGGGAGACCAGCTTAAGTTCAAACTACACAAACATAAGCTGCAAGATCCATGTTCCAACTTGTAGATGACTAATTTTAATATCAAATTCCTCAGTCCAACATTAAGATAACACACAAGACCGGTTAGCCAACAAGCTCACAATACCAATTCCGCTGACTTTGTTTACCTCGACACATGTCGGAGACGGACACGATGAGGTCCCGGTCGCCAACCCGCTTCTGATGTTGATGGTCAGCAGGGACACCACAGCGAGGAGGGAAACCTAGTGCCCAAGCTTGTGGGCGGACGGGTTGGGCGGCGGTAGTGGTGCGGCGCATCAGCGGGACTAGAAGGGGCGGCCGGGGCGCGGGGAGGTGGTGGTGCAGCGCGTCGGCGGGACTAGGAGGGGCGGCGCATCACCGGGAGGTGGTGGCGGGGTGCGTCGGTGGGGGAGGAGACGGCGAGACTGCGGGAGGTGCTGGCGCGGCGCGTCGCCGGGAGGTAGGCGGCTGCACATCGGTGGGATGTGGTGGCGGGGCGCGTCGGCGAGAAGGGGAGGGGGCGGCGCGTCGCTGGGAGGCAGGGGCTGCACATTGGCAGGGGAGGAGACGACGCGTCTGCGGGAGGTGGTGGCGCGGCGCGTCGCCGGGAGGTGGGGGCAAGGCCCGTCAGTGGGAGGTGGAGTTGCGGCGCGCCGGCCTCTTTTCAGTGTACCGAAATGCATATCGGGCCCTATAGGGGGCGATGGTAACAGAATATTATTCTGTTACGGGTAACAAATAGTCCATCCCTATATATATATATGGAGGGAGAGGGGAAACACCACCACGATCCTCAACCGTGCGCGGCACCCCCTCTCCCTCTAGTTCTAGTTTCTCCTCTGTCCATGTCCGTTGTGCTTGGCGAAGCCCTACGGAATAGTTTCACCACCACCATTACAATGCTGGCGTGCTGCCGGAACTCATCTACTACTTCACCTCTCTTGCTGGATTGAGAAGGTGAGGACGTCATCGAGCTAAATGTGTGTTGAACGCGGAGGTGCCGTACGTTCGGTACTTGATCGAGACAGATTGTGAAGGTGTACGACTACATCAACCACGTTGAGAAATGCTTCCGCTTAGCGATCTACAAGGGTATATAGATGATCTCCCCCTCCCGTAGCTATGCATGTCCATGGATAGATCTTGCGTGTGTGTAGAATTTTTTTTATTTTTCATGCAACGTTCCCCAACAAGTACCTCCATTATTTAGAGAAAAAATTTAGTTTGTCCTTCTTCCCATGAGCAATCCTATGAAAGTAACTTGTGTTATTGCCCCCTTTAAAAAGCCAATTTTCACTTGATCTTCTATGCAAATACTCTTCCTTTTCTTCCGAAGATCCACAAATGGCACTTTAAATCTCGTCACATTTAAACAAAATGTTTATGTCAAATTTCTTCACAAGGAAAGAATGCATTGCCGAAGAGACTCACAAACTTGTTTTCTTCAAAAAAGACAAAGGAAATCATATATTAAAGTCAACCGACCCTTATAGGTCATCTTAAAGAAATTAAAAATTACACACATGTCTTTGCGGAATCAACTAGGGGGGGCAAGCTCATAGCTCGCGAGCTTAATGAGCGCTCGATAATTTGGCTCGTTAAGATCGTGGTGAAGGAAATATGCCCTAGAGGCAATAATAAAGTTATTATTTATTTCCTTATTTCATGATAAATGTTTATTATTCATGCTAGAATTGTATTAACCGGAAACATAATACATGTGTGAATACATAGACAAACAGAGTGTCACTAGTATGCCTCTACTTGACTAGCTCGTTAATCAAAGATGGTTATGTTTCCTAACCATGGACAAAGAGTTGTTATTTGATTAACGGGATCACATCATTATTTGAATGATCTGATTGACATGACCCATTCCATTAGCTTAGCACCCGATCGTTTAGTATGTTGCTATGCTTTCTTCATGACTTATACATGTTCCTATGACTATGAGATTATGCAACTCCCGTTTACCGGAGGAACACTTTGTGTGCTACCAAACGTCACAACGTAATTGGGTGATTATAAAGGAGCTCTACAGGTGTCTCCAAAGGTACATGTTGGGTTGGCGTATTTCGAGATTAGGATTTGTCACTCCGATTGTCGGAGAGGTATCTCTGGGCCCTCTCGGTAATGCACATCACTTAAGCCTTGCAAGCATTGCAACTAATGAGTTAGTTGCGGGATGATCTATTACAGAACGAGTAAAGAGACTTGCCGGTAACGAGATTGAACTAGGTATTGGATACCGACGATCGAATCTCGGGAAAGTAACATACCGATGACAAAGGGAACAACGTATGTTGTTATGCGGTCTGACCGATAAAGATCTTCGTAGAATATGTAGGAGCCAATATGGGCATCCAGGTCCCGCTATTGATTATTGACCGGAGATTTGTCTCAGTCATGTCTGCATTGTTCTCAAACCGTAGGGTCCGCACGCTTAACGTTACGATGACAGTTATATTATGAGTTTATGAGTTTTGATGTACCGAAGGAGTTCGGAGTCCCGGATGAGATCGGGGACATGACGAGGAGTCTCGAAATGGTCGAGACGTAAAGCTCGATATATTGGACGACTATATTCGGACATCGGAAAGGTTCCGAGTGATTCGGGTATTTTTCGGAGTACCGGGTAGTTACGGGAGAAGCAATGGGCCTTGATGGGCTTTAGTGGGAAGAGGAGAAAGGGCCAAGGGGCTGCTGCGCCCCCCCCCCCTCCGCCCCTCTGGTCCGAATTGGACTAGGGAAAAGGGGGCCGGCCACCTTTCCTTCTCCTCCACTTCCTTCTCCCTTCCTCCCCTCTTGGTGGACTCCTACTAGGACTTGGAGTCCTAGTAGGACTCCACATCCTGGCCGCACCAAGCCTTGGCCGGCCTCCTCCTCCTCCATCCTTTATATACAGGGGCAGGGGGCACCCCATAGACACACAAGTTGATCTTCGTGATCGTTCCTTAGCCGTGTGCGGTGCGCTATCTAGGAGACTTGGGGGGGAAGGAAGGAGAGGGAGAGGGAGAGGGAAAGGGGGGGCCGCACCCTCCCCTCCTAGTCCAATTCGGACTCAATTGAGGGGGGGGGCGCCACCTCTTGGGCTGCTGCCCTCTCTCTCCCCTCAGGCCCAATAAGGCCCATTACTTCCCCGGGGAGGTTCCGGTAACCCCTCCGGCACTCCGGTTTTCTCCGAAATCACCCGGAACAATTCCGGTGTCCGAATATAGCCATCCAATATATCAATCTTTATGTCTTGACCATTTCGAGACTCCTCGTCATGTCCGTGATCACATCCGGGACTCCGAACTAACTTTGGTACATCAAAATGCATAAACTCATAATAACTATCATCATAACGTTAAGCGTGCGGACCCTACGGTTCGAGAACAATGCAGACATGACTGAGACAAATCTCCGGTCAATAACCAATAGCGGGACCTGGATTCCCATATTGGCTCCTACATATTCTATGAAGATCTTTATTGGTCAGACCGCATAACAACATACGTTGTTCCCTTTGTCATCGGTATGTTACTTGCCCAAGATTCGATCGTCGGTATCCAATACCTAGTTCAATCTCGTTACCGGCAAGTCTCTTTACTCGTTCCGTAATACATCATCTCGCAAATAACTCATTAGCTGCAATGCTTGCAAGGCTTAAGTGATGTGCATTACCGAGAGGGCCCAGAGATACCTCTCCGACAATCGGAGTGACAAATCCTAATCTCGAAATACGCCAACCCAACATCTACCTTTGGAGACACCTGTAGAGCACCTTTATAATCACCCATTTATGTTGTGACGTTTGGTAGCACACAAAGTGTTCCTCCGGCAAACGGGAGTTGCATAATCTCATAGTCATAGGAACATGTATAAGTTATGAAGAAAGCAATAGCAACATACTAAACGATCGGGTGCTAAGCTAATGGAATGGGTCATGTCAATCAGATCATTCATCTAATGATGTGATCCCGTTAATCAAATAACAACTCTTTGTCCATGGTTAGGAAACATAACCATCTTTGATTAACGAGCTAGTCAAGTAGAGGCATACTAGTGACACTCTGTTTGTCTATGTATTCACACATGTATTATGTTTCCGGTTAATACAATTCTAGCATGAACAATAAACATTTATCATGAAATAAGAAAATATATAATAACTTTATTATTGCCTCTAGGGCATATTTCCTTCAGTCTCCCACTTGCACTAGAGTCAATAATCTAGTTCACATCGCCATGTGATTTAACAGCAATAGTTCACATCACCATGTGATTAACACCCATAGTTCACATCGATATGTGACCAACAGCAAAAGGGTTTACTAGAGTCGGTAATCTAGTTCACATCGCTATGTGATTAACACCCAAAGAGTACTAAGGTGTGATCATGTTTTGCTTGTGAGATAATTTTAGTCAACTGGTCTGTTATATTCAGATCCGTAATTATTTTGCAAATTTCTATGTCAACAATACTCTGCACGGAGCTACTCTAGCTAATTGCTCCCACTTTCAATATGTATCTAGACCGAGACTAAGAGTCATCTAGATTAGTGTCAAAACTTGCATGGACGTAACCCTTTACGACGAACCTTTTGTCACCTCCATAATCGAGAACATATCCTTATTCCACTAAGGATAATTTTGACCGCTGTCCAGTGATCTACTCCTAGATCACTATTGTATTTCCTTGCCAAAATCAGTGTAGGGTATACAATAGATCTGGTACACAGCATGGCATACTTTATAGAACCTATGGCCAAGGCATAGGGAATGACTTTCATTCTCTTTCTATCTTCTGCCATGGTCGGGTTTTGAGTCTTACTCAATTTCACACCTTATAATACAGGCAAGAACTCTTTCTTTGACTGCTCCATTTTGAACTACTTCAAAATCTTGTCAAGGTATGTACTCATTGAAAACTTATCAAGCGTCTTGATCTATCTCTATAGATCTTGATGCTTAATATGTAAGCAGCTTCACCGAGGTTCTTCTTCGAAAAACTCCTTTCAAATACTCCTTTATGCTTCGCAGAATAATTCTACATTATTTCCGATCAACAATATGTCATTTACATATACTTATTAGAAATGCTGTAGTGCTCCCACTCACTTTCTTGTAAATACAGGCTTCACCGCAAGGCTGTATAAAACTATATGCTTTGATCAACTTATCAAAGTGTATATTCCAACTCCGAGATGCTTGCACCAGTCCATAGATGGATCGCTGGAGCTTGCATATTTTGTTAGCACCTTTAGGATTGACAAAACCTTCTGGTTGCATCATATACAACTCTTCTTTAAATCCATTAAGGAATTTAGTTTTGTTTATCCATTTGCCAGATTTCATAAAAATGCGGCAATTGCTAACATGATTTGGACAGACTTAAGCATCGCTACGAGTGAGAAAATTTCATCGTAGTCAACACCTTGAACTTTGTCAAAAACCTTTTTCGACAAGTCTAGCTTTGTAGATAGTAACACTACTATCAGCGTCCGTCTTCCTCTTGAAGATCCATTTATTTCTATGGCTTGCCGATCATCGGGCAAATCCATCAAAGTCCATACTTTGTTCTCATACATGGATCATATCTCAGATTTCATGGCCTCAAACCATTTCGCGGAATCTGGGCTCATCATCGCTTCCTCATAGTTCGCAAGTTCGTCATGGTCTAGTAACATGACTTCCAGAACAGGATTACCGTACCACTCTGGTGCGGATCTCACTCTGGTTTACCTACGAGATTCGGTAGTAACTTGATCTGAAGTTACATGATCATCATCATTAGCTTCCTCACTAATCGGTGTAGTAGTCACAAGAACAGATTTTTGTGATGAACTACTTTCCAATAAGGGAGAAGGTACAATTACCTTATCAAGTTTTCTACTTTCCTCCCACTCACTTCTTTCGAGAGAAACTCCTTCTCTGGAAAGGATCCATTCTCAGCAACGAATTTGCCTTCGGATCTATGATAGAAGGTGTACCCAACAGTAACTTTTGGGTATCCTATGAAGACACACTTTTCCGATTTTGGGTTTGAGCTTATCAGGACGAAACTTTTTCACATAAGCATCACAACCCCAAACTTTTAAGAAACGACAACTTTGGTTTCTTGCTAAACCATAGTTCATATAGTGTCGTCTCAACGGATTTAGATGGTGCCCTATTTAACGTGAATGCAGCTGTCTCTAATGCATAACCCCAAAACGATAGTGGTAAATCGGCAAGAGACATCATAGATTGCACCATATCTAATAAAGTACGGTTACGATGTTCGTACACACCATTACACTGTGGTGTTCCAGGCGGAGTGAGTAGTGAAACTATTTCACATTGTTTTAACTAAAGGCCAAACTCGTAACTCAAATATTTTACCACTGCGATCATATCGTAGAAACTTTTATTTTCTTATTATGATGATTCTCCACTTCACTCTGAAATTCTTTGAACTTTTCAAATGTTTCAGACTTGTGTTTCATCAAGTAGATATACCCATATCTGCTCAAATCATCTGTGAAGGTCAGAAAATAATGATACTTGCCGCGAGCCTCAACACTCATCGGATCGCATACATCAGTATGTATTATTTCCAATAAGTTAGTTGCTCGCTCTATTGTTCCGGAGAACGGAGTCTTAGTCATCTTGCCCATGAGGCATGGTTCGCAAGCATCAAGTGATTCATAATCAAGTGATTCCAAAAGCCCATCAGCATGGAGTTTCATCATGCGCTTTACACCAATATGACCTAAACGGCAGTGCCACAAATAAGTTGCACTATCATTATTAACTTTGCATCTTTTGGTTTCAATATTATGAATATGTGTATCACTACGATCGAGATCCAATGAACTTGTTTCATTGGGTGTATGACCATCGAAGGTTTTATTCATGTAAACAGAACAACAATTATTCTCTGACTTTAATGAATAACCGTATTGCAATAAACATGATCAAATCATATTCATGCTTAACGCAAAAACCAAATAACACTTATTTAGGTTCAACACTAATCCCGAAAGTATAGGGGAGTGTGCGATGATGATCATATCAATCTTGGAACTACTTCCAACACACATCGTCACTTCACCCTTAACTAGTCTCTGTTTATTCAGCAACTCCCGTTTCGAGTTACTAATCTTAGCAACTGAACTAGTATCAAATACTGAGGGGTTGCTATAAACACTAGTAAGGTACACATCAATAACATGTATATCAAATATACTTATGTTCACTTTGCCATCCTTCTTATCCGCCAATCACTTGGGGTAGTTCCGCTTCCAGTGACCAGTCCCTTTGCAGTAGAAGCACTTAGTCTCAGGCTTAGGATCAGACTTGGGCTTCTTCACTTGAGCAGCAACTTGCTTGCCGTTCTTCTTGAAGTTCCCCTTCTTCCCTTTGCCCTTTTCTTGAAACTAGTGGTCTTGTCAATCATCAACACTTGATGTTTTTCTTGATTTCCACCTTCGTTGATTTCAGCATCACGAAGAGCTTGGGAGTTGTTTCTGTTATCCCTTGCATATTATAGTTCATCACGAAGTTCTACTAACTTGGTGATGGTGACTAGAGAATTCTGTCAATCACTATCTTATCTGGAAGATTAACTCCCACTTGATTCAAGCGATTGTAGTATCCAGACAATCTGAGCACATGCTCACTAGTTGAGCGATTCTCCTCCATCTTTTAGCTATAGAACTTGTTGGAGACTTCATATCTCTCAACTCGGGTATTTGCTTGAAATATTAACTTCAACTCCTGGAACATCTCATATGCTCCGTGGCGTTCAAAAACATCTTTGAAGCCCCGATTCTAAGCCGTAAAGCATGGTGCACTAAACTATCAAGTAGTCATCATATCGAGCTTGCCAAACGTTCATAACGTCTGCATCTGCTCCTGCAATCGGTCTGTCACCTAGCGGTGCATCAAGAACATAATTCTTCTATGCAGCAATAAGGATAATCCTCGGATCACGGGTCCAATCCGCATCATTGCTACTAACATCCTTCAACTTAGTTTTTCTCTAGGAACATATCAAAATAAACGGGGAGCTACATCGCGAGCTATTGATCTACAACATAGTTATGCAAATACTATCAGGACTAAGTTCATGATAAATTTAAGTTCAATTAATCATATTACTTAAGAACTCCCACTTAGATAGATATCCCTCTAATCATCTAAGTGATTATGTGATCCAAATCAACTAAACCATAACCGATCATCACGTGAAATGGAGTAGTTTTCAATTGTGAACATCACTATGTTGATCATATCTACTATATGATTCACGCTCGACCTTTCGGTCTCAGCGTTCCGAGGCCATATCCTTATATGCTACGCTCGTCAAGTTTAACCCGAGTATTCTGCATGTGCAAAACTGGCTTGCACCCGTTGTATAAGAACGTTGAGCTTATCAACACCCGATCATCACGTGGTGTCTGGGCACGACGAACTTTGGCAACGGTGCATACTCAGGGAGAACACTTCTTGATAATTAGTGAGAGATCATCTTAAAATGCTACCGTCAAACTAAGCAAAATAAGATGTATAAAAGATAAACATCATATGCAATCAAAATATGTGACATGATATGGCCATCATCATCTTGCACCTTTGATCTCCATCTCCAAAGTACTGTCATGATCTCTATCGTCACCGGCATGACACCATGATCTCCATCATCTTGATCTATATCAATGTGTCGTCACACGGTCGTCTCGCCAACTATTGCTCTTGCAACTATTGCTATCGCATAGTGATAAAGTAAAACAATTATTTGGCACTTGCATCTTATGCAATAAAGAGACAACCATAAGGCTTTTGCCAGTTGCCGATAACTTCAACAAAACATGATCATCTCATACAACAACTTATATCTCATCACGTTTTGACCATATCACATCACAACATGCCCTGCAAAAACAAGTTATACTCTACTTTGTTGTTGCAAGTTTTACGTGGCTGCTACGGGCTTAAGCAAGAACCAATCTTACCTACGCATCAAAACCACAACGATAGTTTGTCAAGTTGGTGCTGTTTTAACCTTCGCAAGGACCGGGCGTAGCCACACTCGGTTCAACTAAAGTTGGAGAAACTGACACCCGCCAGCCACCTGTGTGCAAAGCACAGCGGTAGAACCAGTCTCGCGTAAGCGTACGCGTAATGTCGGTCCGGGCCGCTTCATCCAACAATACCACTGAACCAAAGTATGACATGCTGGTAAGCAGTATGACTTATATCGCCCACAACTCACTTGTGTTCTACTCGTGCATATAACATCAAACCATAAAACCTAGGCTCGAATGCCAACTCGAAACGGGAGTTGCAGAATAAACAGAGACTAGTTAAGGGTGAAGTGATGATGTGTGTTGGAAGTAGTTCCAAGATTGATATGATCATCATCGCACACTCCCCTATACTTTTGGGATTAGTGTTGAACCTAAATAAGTGTTATTTGGTTTTTGCGTTAAGCATGAATATGATTTGATCATGTTTATTGCAATACGGTTATTCATTAAAGTCAGAGAATAATTGTTGTTCTGTTTACATGAATAAAACCTTCGATGGTCATACACCCAATGAAACAAGTTCATTGGATCTCGATCGTAGTGATACACATATTCATAATATTGAAACCAAAAGATGCAAAGTTAATAATGATAGTGCAACTTTGTGGCACTGCCGTTTAGGTCATATTGGTGTAAAGCGCATGAAGAAACTCCATGCTGATGGGCTTTTGGAATCACTTGATTATGAATCAGTTGATGCTTGCGAACCATGCCTTATAGGCAAGATGACTAAAACGCCGTTCTCCGGAACAATGAAGCAAGCAACAGATTTGTTGGAAATCATACATACTGATGTATGTGGTCCGATGAATATTAAGGCTCGCAACAGGTATCATTATTTTCTGATCTTCACAGATGATTTGAGCAGATATGAGTATATCTACTTGATGAAACATAAGTCTGAAACATTTGAAAAGTTCAAAGAAATTCAGAGTGAAGTGGAAAATCATCGTGACAAGAAAATAAGGTTTCTACGATCTGATCGCGAAGACAAATATTTGAGTTACGAGTTTGGTCTTCAATTAAAACAATGTGGAATAGTTTCACAAACTCATGCCACCTGGAACACCACAGCATAATGGTGTGTCCGAATGTCATAACCGTACTTTATTAGATATAGTGCGATCTATGATGTCTCTTATCGATCTACCACTATCGTTTTGGGGTTATGCATTAGAGACAGCTGCATTCACGTTAAATAGGGCACCATCTAAATCCGCTGAGACGATGCCTTATGAACTGTGGTTTAGCAAGAAACCGAAGTTGTCGTTTCTTAAAAGTTTGGGGTTGTGATGCTTATGTGAAAAAGTTTCGTCCTGATAAGCTCAAACCCAAAATCGGAAAAGTGTGTCTTCATAGGATACCCAAAAGTTACTGTTGGGTACACTCTCTATCATAGATCTGAAGGCAAGACATTCGTTGCTAAGAATGGATCCTTTCTAGAGAAGGAGTTTCTGTCGAAAGAAGTGAGTGGGAGGAAAGTAGAAAACTTGAGAAGGTAATTGTACCTTCTCCCTTATTGGAAAGTAGTTCATCACAGAAATCTGTTCTTGTGACTACTACACCAATTAGTGAGGAAGCTAATGATGATGATCATGTAACTTCAGATCAAGTTACTACCGAATCTCGTAGGTAAACCAGAGTGAGATCCGCACCAGAGTGGTACGGTAATCCTGTTCTGGAAGTCATGTTACTAGACCATGACGAACTTGCGAACTATGAGGAAGCGATGATGAGCCCAGATTCCGCGAAATGGTTTGAGGCCATGAAATCTGAGATATGATCCATGTATGAGAACAAAGTATGGACTTTGGTTGACTTGCCCGATGATCGGCAAGCCATAGAAAATAAATGGATCTTCAAGAGGAAGACGGACGCTGATAGTAGTGTTACTATCTACAAAGCTATAATTGTCGCAATAGGTTTTTGACAAGTTCAAGGTGTTGACTACGATGAGAGTTTCTCACTCTTATCTATGCTTGAGTCTGTCCGAATCATGTTAGTAATTGTCGCATTTTATGAAATCTGGCAAATGGATAAACAAAACTGCATTCCTTAATGGATTTATTAAAGAAGAGTTGTATATGATGCAACCAGAAGGTTTTGTCAATCCGAAAGGTGCTAACAAAATGTGCAAGCTCCAGCGATCCATCTGTGGACTGGTGCAAGCATCTCGGAGTTGGAATATACACTTTGATAAGTTGATCAAAGCATATAGTTTTATACAGCCTTGCGGTGAAGCCTGTATTTACAAGAAAGTGAGTGGGAGCACTACAGCATTTCTAATAAGTATATGTAAATGACATATTGTTGATCGGAAATAATGTAGAATTATTCTGCGAAGCATAAAGGAGTATTTGAAAGGAGTTTTTCGAAGAAGAACCTCGGTGAAGCTGCTTACATATTAAGCATCAAGATCTATAGAGATAGATCAAGACGCTTGATAAGTTTTCAATGAGTACATACCTTGACAAGATTTTGAGGTAGTTCAAAATAGAACAGTCAAAGAAAGAGTTCTTGCCTGTGTTACAAGGTGTGAAATTGAGTAAGACTCAAAACCCGACCACGGCAGAAGATAGAAAGAGAATGAAAGTCATTCCCTATGCCTTGGCCATAGGTTCTATAAAGTATGCCATGCTGTGTACCAGATCTATTGTATACCCTACACTGATTTTGGCAAGGAAATACAATAGTGATCTAGGAGTAGATCACTGGACAGCGGTCAAAATTATCCTTAGTGGAATAAGGATATGTTTCTCGATTATGGAGGTGACAAAAGGTTCGTCATAAAGGGTTACGTCCATGCAAGTTTTGACACTAATCTAGATGACTCTTAGTCTCGGTCTAGATACATATTGAAAGTGGGAGCAATTAGCTAGAGTAGCTCCGTGCAGAGTATTGTTGACATAGAAATTTGCAAAATAATTACGGATCTGAATATAACAGACCAGTTGACTAAAATTATCTCACAAGCAAAACATGATCACACCTTAGTACTCTTTGGGTGTTAATCACATAGCGATGTGAACTAGATTACCGACTCTAGTAAACCCTTTTGCTGTTGGTCACATATCGATGTGAACTATGGGTGTTAATCACATGGTGATGTGAACTATTGCTGTTAAATCACATGGCGATGTGAACTAGATTATTGACTCTAGTGCAAGTGGGAAACTGAAGGAAATATGCCCTAGAGGCAATAATAAAGTTATTATTTATTTCCTTATTTCATGATAAATTTTTATTATTCATGCTAGAATTGTATTAACCGGAAACATAATACATGTGTGAATACATAGACAAACAGAGTGTCATTAGTATGCCTCTACTTGACTAGCTCGTTAATCAAAGATGGTTATGTTTCCTAACCATGGACAAAGAGTTGTTATTTGATTAACGGGATCACATCATTATTTGAATGATCTGATTGACATGACCCATTCCATTAGCTTAGCACCCGATCGTGTGAAGAGGCTATTGCTTTCTTCATGACTTATACATGTTCCTATGACTATGAGATTATGCAACTCCCGTTTACCGGAGGAACACTTTGTGTGCTACCAAACGTCACAACGTAACTGGGTGATTATAAAGGAGCTCTACAGGTGTCTCCAAAGGTACATGTTGGGTTGGCGTATTTCGAGATTAGGATTTGTCACTCTGAGTGTCGGAGAGGTATCTCTGGGCCCTCTCGGTAATGCACATCACTTAAGCCTTGCAAGCATTGCAACTAATGAGTTATTTGAGGGATGATGTATTACAGAACGAGTAAAGAGACTTGCCGGTAACGAGATTGAACTAGGTATTGGATACCGACGATCAAATCTCGGGCAAGTAACATACCGATGACAAAGGGAACAACGTATGTTGTTATGCGGTCTGACCGATAAAGATCTTCGTAGAATATGTAGGAGCCAATATGGGCATCTAGGTCCCGCTATTGGTTATTGACCGGAGATTTGTCTCAGTCATGTCTGCATTGTTCTCGAACCGTAGGGTACGCACGCTTAACGTTACGATGACAGTTATATTATGAGTTTATGAGTTTTGATGTACCGAAGGAGTTTGGAGTCCCGGATGAGATCGGGGACATGACGAGAAGTCTCGAAATGGTCGAGACGTAAAGATCGATATATTGGACGACTATATTCGGACATCGGGAAGGTTCCGAGTGATTCGGGGATTTTTCGGAGTACCGGGTAGTTACGGGAGAAGCAATGGGCCTTGATGGGCTTTAGTGGGAAGAGGAGAAAGGGCCAAGGGGCTGCTGTGCCCCCCCCCCCCCCCCCCCGCCCCTCTGGTCCAAATTGGACTAGGGAAAAGGGGGCCGGCCACCTTTCCTTCTCCTCCACTTCCTTCTCCCTTCCTCCTCTCTTGGTGGACTCCTACTAGGACTTGGAGTCCTAGTAGGACTCCACATCTTGGCCGCACCAAGCCTTGGCCGGCCTCCTCCTCCTCCATCCTTTATATACAAGGGCAGGGGGCACCCCATAGACACACAAGTTGATCTTCGTGATCGTTCCTTAGCCGTGTGCGGTGCCCCCCTCCACCATATTCCACCTCGGTCATATCGTTGCAGTGTTTAGGCGAAGCCCTGCGTCGGTAGAACATCATCATCGTCACCACGCCGTCGTGCTGACGGAACTCCTCCCCGAAGCTTTGCTGGATCGGAGCCCGGGGAACGTCATCGAGATGAACGTGTGCCAAGAACTCGGAGGTGCCGGAGTAACGGTGCTTGGATCGGTCGGACCGGGAAGACGTACGACTACTTCCTCTACGTTACATCAGCGCTTCCACTTCGGTCTACGAGGGTACGTAGAAAACACTCTCCCCTCTCATTGCTATGCATCACCATGATCTTGCGTGTGCGTAGGAATTTTTTTGAAATTACTATGTTCCCCAACACGTGGCTCGATTCTTAATGAACAGAGCCAATCATCGATTTTATCTCATTAAGCTTAATGAACGAGCTAAACGAGTAGCTCGTTAAGCTCGTTTGTAACAACACAACACATATTTTCATCTCATGTGACAGTTTTGTAGGACCTCAGCCATCTATTCAGTTTAATCTACATAGGAGGCAACAAACTAGTGCATTCCCCTTTGTAGTCACCACCTTCCTTCTTAAAAACACATCTAAACACTCAACCTATAGACCGTAAACACATCAGAATCTATTAACAAGCGCTCGCGAGCTTAACGAGCTTCGAACAGAGCAAAGTTTTCTGCTCGTTAATATTAACAAGCTTAATGGGCATGAGCTTAAAGTGCCGAGTCGCTCATTAATCCACCCATGTTGTTTGAGATGTTTAGGGCAGCATCGAGCTTCACTCATTGTGCACCACTGGGAGTGCAACCTATGCAACAACATTAGAGCCAGATAAACATTGTTGACGCAACATGCAGGAAGTTATCGGTTGGAGCCAGAAGACGTCGTCGATATTGATATGGGAAACTGGTAACCCACAAGTATAGGGGATCATTTGTAGCCTTCTTCGATAAATAAGAGTGTCGAACCGAACGAGGAGCTAAAGATAGAGCAAATATTCCCTCAAATTCTATCGACCACCGATACAACTCTACGCACACTTGACATTTGCTTTACCAAAAATAAGTATGAAACTATTTTGCAAGAATAAAACTACGAATAAATTGCAAGGTAATAAAAATGGATATCTTTTGTCAACAAGAAAGTCATTTGTCCCTAGGTAATCGATAACAAGTACCAATAATCATTCGTGTAATTTTACATGAGGGAGAGGCATGAGCTAACATACTTTCTCTACTAGGATCATATGCACTTATGATTGGACCCCTAGCAAGCATTCGCAACTACTAAAGATCATTAAGGTCATAAAACCCAACCATAGCATTAAGTATCAAGTCCTCTTTACTCCCAAACGCCATAACCCACTTATCCGCGTTTAGGCTGTTGTCACCCCCGCAACACCGACAATAAGCAAACCATGAACATATTGCAACACCCTACAGCGGGGGGGGGGGGGCCCCCGTTTGCACGACACGGAGGGCACCGTAGGACAACACCATAAATAAAATATACAAGCATACCAACCAAGATCACAATTAACCCACAGGACAAAACATATCTACTCAAACATCATAGGATAATCATAGATCATTGGAAAATAATATATGGAGTTGAGAACCATGTTTAAGTAGAGATTACATCGGGGAGAAGGGGCGTTGCACCACTGCATAGAGGGGGAGAAAGTTGGTGTTGATGGTAGTAATACTGTTGATGTAGATCGCCGTCACGATCCTTGCCCCGGTAGTGTTCCGACGCCACCGGGAGAGAGGGGGAGAGAGCCTCCCTCCTTCTTCTTCCTTGGCCTCCCCCCTAGATGGGAGGAGAGTTCCCCCTTTGGTCCATGGTCTCCATGGCGGCGGAGGGGCGGGGGCCCCCCCCCCCCCCGAGATTGGATCTCCCTCTCAGTTATCTTCTGTTTCACGTTTCAGATCTGGCCCTTCACTGTTTCTTTAATTCCTAGAGATCCGTAACTCCGATTGCGCTGGAATTTTTACACAATTTTTTCCCATAAATTATATTTATTGCGCCAGAAGAAGGGCCCCAGCTGCGTTTCGAGGAGGGCATAAGACACCTAGGCGTGTCAAGGGGTGCCCGGCGCGCCCTGGTGGGTCTTGGGGGCAGTGGGCCCCCGTTTGCTTTGATTTCACCCCCCAAAATCACATATATTCCAAAATAATTCTTCATAAATTTTTATCGCGTTTGGACTTCGTTTGATATGGATTTTCTGCGAAACAAAAAACATGCAACAAGCAGGAACTGACATTGGGCACTAGATCAATATGTTAGTCCAAATAAATCATATAAAATGTTGCCAAAAGTGTATAACAGTTGTATAATATTGGCATGAAGCAAACAAAAATTATAGATACGATGAAGACGTATCAAAAACATATCACCATGCCAAAGAAGACACAACGAAGAGGACTGGATGACAACCCAACTCCGGCTAGACATGGTCGGGGAGGCTGAGGGAGTCCTGGATTAGGGGGTGTCTGGACGGCCGGACTATACCTTCGGCCGGACTCCTGGACTATGAAGATACAAGATTGAAGACTTCGTCCCGTGTCCGGAAGGGACTTTCCTTGGCGTGGAAGGCAAGCTTGGCGATACGGATATGTAAATCTCCTACCATTGTAACCGATTCTGTGTAACCCTAGCCCTCTCCAGTGTCTATATAAACCGGAGAGTTTTAGTCCGTAGGACGAACAACAATCAAACCATAGGCTAGCTTCTAGGGTTTAGCCTCTCTGATCTCGTGGTAGATCTACTCTTGTACAACCCATATCATCAATATTAATCAAGCAGGACGTAGGGTTTTACCTCCATTAAGAGGGCCCAAACCTGGGTAAAACATCGTGTCGCCTGCCTCCTGTTACCATCCGGCCTAGACGCACAGTTCGGGACCCCCTACCCGAGATCCGCCGGTTTTGACACCGACATTGGTGCTTTCATTGAGAGTTCCTCTGTGTCGTCACTTTTAGGCCCGATGGCTTCTTCGATCATCAACAGCGATGCGATCCAGGGTGAGACTTTTCTCCCCGGACAGATCTTCGTATTCGGCGGCTTTGCACTGCGGGCCAATTCGCTTGGTCATCTGGAGCAGATCGAAAGCTACGCCCCTGGCCATCAGGTCAATTTTGGAAGTTTGAACTACACGGCCGACATCCGCGGAGACTTGATCTTCGACGGATTTGAGCCACAGCCGAGCGCGCCGCACTGTCATGATGGGCATGATTTAGCTCTGCCGCCGAACAGTGCCTTGGAGACCGCACCTATGTCCGCTCCGACCCCTAGCTCAGAGCCGATCACACCAACCGAGGGTGGGTGGTTAGACACCGCCTCGGGGGCTACAATCTCTACGGCAATCGAGCCGAACACCAGCCCTATTCTCTGCGAAGCCCGTGACTCCAAGGAGTCGTACTCCTCTCCAGACTCCGAGCCCTCCGCGCCCCGACCGATCGAACCCGATTGGGCGCCGATCATGGAGTTCACCGCCGCGGACATCTTTCAGCACTCGCCCTTCGGCGATATTCTGAATTCACTAAAGTCTCTCTCTCTTTGTCAGGAGAGCCCTGGCCGAACTATGGTCAGCAAGGTTGGGATGCGGATGATGAAGAAATTCAAAGCCCACCCACCACCCACTTCGTAGCCACTGTCGATGATTTAACCGACATGCTCGACTTTGACTCCGAAGACATCGACGGTATGGACGCCGATGCAGGAGACGATCAAGAACCAGCGCCTATAGGGCACTGGAAAGCCACCTCGTCGTATGATATATACATGGTGGACATCCCAAAAGAAGGCAATGGCAATGGAACAGCGGAGGATGACCCCTCTAAGAAGCAACCTAAGCACCGGCGTCAGCGGCGCCGCTCTAAATCCTGCCAAAACAAAAACGGTGATTCCGGCACGGGAGATAATAACACCCCGGACAGTGCCAAAGACAACCACCTCCAGCAAGATTCAGCACAGGAGGATAGAGAAGCCAGCCCTCATGAGAGAGCGGCAGACAGAGAGGTCGAGGACGATAATTATATGCCTCCCTCCGAAGACGAGGCAAGCCTCGACGATGACGAATTTGTCGTGCCAGAGGATCCCGTCGAACAAGAGCGTTTCAAACGCAGGCGTATGGCCACGGCGAGCAGCCTCAAGAAAAAACAGCAACAGCTTAGAGCTGATCAAGATTTGCTAGCCAACAGATGGACTGAAGTCCTTGCGGCCGAAGAATATGAACTCGAACGCCCCTCCAAGAGCTACCCAAAGAGCAGGTTGCTACCCCAATTAGAGGAGGAAGCACCTAAACCTACATCACCAGCGCATGATGCGGCCGACCGGCCACCCCATGGCCGCGACAGAGAGGCCTCTCGGCCCTTTACTCAAGCCGCACCCCGATGCCACTCAAAAAACACCAAGGCATGGGAAAATGCGCCAGACCTACGAGACATATTGGAGGACAAGGCAAGGCAAACAAGATCGACATACGGATCACGTGGGCGCCCCATGGCACGAGACGGTACTCGTCACGCCGGATACAGTAAATCCGGCCGGGCCGAACACAGTAGACAAAGCTCGTTTGAGCTGCGTCGTGATATAGCCCAATACAGAGGCGCCGCATACCCACTATGCTTCACAGATGAAGTAATGGATCATCAAATCCCCGAGGGTTTCAAACCCGGGAACATCGAATCATACGATGGCACAACAGATCCTGTGGTATGGATCGAGGACTATCTCCTTCACATCCACATGGCCCGCGGTGATGACCTACATGCCATCAAATACCTCCCACTCAAGCTTAAAGGACCAGCTCGGCATTGGCTTAACAGCTTGCCAGCAGAATCAATTGGTTGTTGGGAGGACCTGGAAGCCGCATTCCTCGACAATTTCCAGGGCACTTATGTGCGACCACCAGACGCCGATGACCTAAGCCACATAATTCAGCAGCCAGAGGAATCGGCCAGACAATTCTGGACACGGTTCCTAACCAAGAAAAATCAAATCGTCGACTATCCGGACGCAGAGGCCCTAGCAGCCTTCAAGCATAACATCTGCGATGAGTGGCTTGCACAGCACCTAGGACAGGAAAAGCCGAAATCCATGGCAGCCCTCACGACACTTATGACCCGCTTTTGTGCAGGAGAAGACAGCTGGCTAGCTTGCAACAATAACATGACCAAGAGTCCTGGTAATTTGGATACCAAGGACAGCAGTGGCAGGTCGCGTCGCAACAAGCAAAAGCGCCGCATTAACGGCGACAATGCTGAGGATACGACAGTTAATGCCGGATTCAAAGGCTCTAAACCCGGTCAGCGGAAAAAGCCATTCAAACGAAATACTCCGGGCCCGTCCAGTTTGGACCGAATACTCGACCGCTCATGCCAGATACATGGCTGTTGGAAATATGCCCTAGAGGCAATAATAAATTAGTTATTATTATATTTCCTTGTTCATGATAATCGTTTATTATCCATGCTAGAATTGTATTGATAGGAAACTCAGATACATGTGTGGATACATAGACAACACCATGTCCCTAGTAAGCCTCTAGTTGACTAGCTCGTTGATCAATAGATGGTTACGGTTTCCTGACCATGGACATTGGATGTCATTGATAACGGGATCACATCATTAGGAGAATGATGTGATGGACAAGACCCAATCCTAAGCATAGCTCATAGATCGTGTAGTTCGTATGCTAAAGCTTTTCTAATGTCAAGTATCATTTCCTTAGACCATGAGATTGTGCAACTCCCGGATACCGTAGGAGTGCTTTGGGTGTACCAAACGTCACAACGTAACTGGGTGACTATAAAGGTGCACTACGGGTATCTCCGAAAGTGTCTGTTGGGTTGGCACGAATCGAGACTGGGATTTGTCACTCCGTGTGACGGAGAGGTATCTCTGGGCCCACTCGGTAGGACATCATCATAATGTGCACAATGTGATCAAGGAGTTGATCACGGGATGATGTGTTATGGAACGAGTAAAGAGACTTGCCGGTAACGAGATTGAACAAGGTATCGGGATACCGACGATCGAATCTCGGGCAAGTATCGTACCGATAGACAAAGGGAATTGTATACGGGATTGATTAAGTCCTTGACATCGTGGTTCATCCGATGAGATCATCGTGGAACATGTGGGAGCCAACATGGGTATCTAGATCCCGCTGTTGGTTATTAACCGGAGAACGTCTCGGTCATGTCTGCATGTCTCCCGAACCCGTAGGGTCTACACACTTAAGGTTTGATGACGCTAGGGTTATAAAGGAAGTTTGTATGTGGTTACCGAATGTTGTTCGGGGTCCCGGATGAGATCCCGGACGTCACGAGGAGTTCCGGAATGGTCCGAGGTAAAGATTTATATATAGGAAATCCTGTTTCGGCCATCGGGACAAGTTTCGGGGTCATCGGTATTGTACCGGGACCACCGGAAGGGTCCCGGGGGTCCACCGGGTGGGGCCACCTGCCCCGGGGGGCCACATGGGCTGTGGGAGGTGCGCCTTGGCCTACATGGGCCAAGGGCACCACCCCCAAGAGGTCCATGCGCCTAGGGTTTTAAGGAGGGAAGAGTCCCACAAGGGGAAGGCACCTCCTAGGTGCCTTGGGGGGGAGGGAAACCTCCTCTTGGCCGCCTCCCCTTTCCCATCTAGGGCTGCCGCCCCCCCTAGGGGTGGGAACCCTAGAGGGGGCGCACCATCCTCCCTCTCCCCTATATATAGTAAGGCATAGGGGCTGCTCATAACACGCGATTTGATCTCTCTCATTGGTGCAGCCTTCCCTCTCTTTCTCCTCATATCCCGTGGTGCTTGGCGAAGCCCTGCAGGATTGCCACGCTCCTCCACCACCACCACGCCGTTCTGCTGCTGCTGGATGGAGTCTTCCTCAACCTCTCCCTCTCTCCTTGCTGGATCAAGGCATGGGAGACATCACCGGGCTGTACGTGTGTTGAACACGGAGGTGCCGTGCGTTCGGCACTAGGATCTCCGGTGATTTGGATCACGACGAGTACGACTCCATCAACCCCGTTCTCTTGAACGCTTCCGCTTAGCGATCTACAAGGGTATGTAGATGTACTCTCCTTCCCCTCGTTGCTGGTCTCTCCATAGATAGATCTTGGTGACACGTAGGAAAATTTTGAATTTCTGCTACGTTCCCCAACAGTGGCATCATGAGCTAGGTCTATGCGTAGTTTCTATGCACGAGTAGAACACAAAGTAGTTGTGGGCATTAATTTTGTTCAATATGCTTACCGTTACTAGTCTTATCTTGATTCGGCGGCATCGTGGGATGAAGCGGCCCGGACCGACCTTACACGTACTCTTACGTGAGACTGGTTCCACCGACTGACATGCACTAGTTGCATAAGGTGGCTAGCGGGTGTCTGTCTCTCCTACTTTAGTTAGATCGGATTCGATGAAAAGGGTCCTTATGAAGGGTAAATAGCAATTGGCATATCACGTTGTGGTTTTTGCGTAGGTAAGAAACGTTCTTGCTAGAAACCCATAGCAGCCACGTAAAACATGCAAACAACAATTAGAGGACGTCTAACTTCTGTTTGCAGGGTATGCTATGTGATGTGATATGGCCAAAAGGATGTGATGAATGATATATGTGATGTATGAGATTGATCATGTTCTTGTAATAGGAATCACGACTTGCATGTCGATGACGTGACAAGATGATCATGGAGCCCCAAGATGCAGATCAAAGGAGCTATATGATATTGGCCATATCATGTCACTATTATTTGATTGCATGTGATGTTTATCATGTTTATACATCTTATTTGCTTAGAACGACGGTAGTAAATAAGATGATCCCTCATTACAATTTCAAGAATGTGTTCTCCCCTAACTGTGCCCCGTTGCTAAAGTTCGTCGTTTCAAAGCACCACGTGATGATCGGGTGTGATAGATCCTTACGTTCACATACAACGGGTGTAAGACAGTTTTACACATGCAAAACACTTAGGGTTAACTTGACGAGCCTAGCATGTGCATAGACATGGCCTCGGAACACAGAAGACCGAAAGGTCGAGCATGAGTCGTATGGTAGATACGATCAACATGAAGATGTTCACCGACGTTGACTAGTCCGTCTCACGTGATGATCGGACACGGCCTAGTTGACTCGGATCATGTAATCACTTAGATGACTAGAGGGATGTCTATCTGAGTGGGAGTTCATAAGATGAACTTAATTATCCTGAACATAGTCAAAAGGTCTTCGCAAATTATGTTGTAGCTCGCGCTTCAGTTCTACTATTTAGATATGTTCCTAGAGAAAATTTAGTTGAAAAGTTGATAGTAGCAATTATGCGGACTAGGTCCGTGAACTGAGGATTGTCCTCATTGCTTCATAGAAGGCTTATGTCCTTAATGCACCGCTCAGTGTGCTGAACCTCGAACGTTGTCTGTGGATGTTGCGAACATCTGACATACACATTTTGATAACTACGTGATAGTTCAGTTAAACGGTTTAGAATTGAGGCACCGAAGACGGTTTTGAAACATCGCGAAACATATGAGATGTTTCGAGGGCTGAAATTGGGATTTCAGGCTCGTGCCCATGTCAAGAGGTATAAGACCTCCGACGATTTTCTTAGCCTGCAAACTAAGGAGAAAAGCTCAATTGTTGAGCTTGTGCTCAGATTGTCTGAGTACAACAATCATTTGAATCAAGTGGGAGTTGATCTTCCAAATGAGATAGTGATGTTTCTCCGAAGTCATTACCACCAAGTTGCTAGAGCTTCGTGATGAACTATAATGTATCGGGGACATATATGATGATCCTTGAGATATTCACGATGTTTGACACCACAAAAGTAGAAATCAAGAAGGAGCATCAATTGTTGATGGTTGGTGAAACCACTAGTTTCAAGAAGGGCAAGGGCATGAAGGGATACTTCATGAAACGGCAATTCAGCTGCTGCTCTAGTGAAGAAACCCAAGGTTGAACCCAAACCCGAGACTAAGTGCTTCTGTAATAAGGGGAACAGCCACTGGAGCAGAATTACCCTAGATACTTGGTAGATGAGAAGGCTGGCAAGGTCGATAGAAGTATATTGGATATACATTGTGTTGATGTGTACTTTACTAGTACTCCTAGTAGCACCAGGGTATTAGATACCGGTTCGATTGCTAAGTGTTAGTAACTCGAAACAAAAGGCTATGGAATAAACGGAGACTAGCTAAAGGTGAGCTGACGATATGTGTTGGAAGTGTTTCCAATGTTGATATGATCAAGCAATGCACGCTCCCTCTACCATCGAGATTGGTGTTAAACCTAAATAATTGTTATTTGGTGTTTGCGTTGAGCATAGACATGATTGGATTATGCCTATCGCAATACGGTTATTCATTTAAAGAATAATGGTTACTCTGTTTATTTGAATAATACCTTCAAATGGTCTTACACCTAAAATGAATGGTTTATTGAATCTCGATCGTAGTGATACACATGTTCATGCCAAAAGATATAAGATAGTAATGATAGGACCACCTATTTGTGGCACTGCCACTTAAGTCATATCGGTATAAAACACATGAAGAAGCTCCATGTTGATGGATCTTTGGGCTCACTCGTTTTTGAAAGGTTTGAGACATGCGAACCATGTCTATTGGTGTATATGCATGAAGAAACTCCATGCAAATGGACCGTTTGGACTCACTTGATTTTGAATCACTTGAGACATGCAAATCATACCACATGGGCAAGATGACTGAAAGCCTCGTTTTTCAGTAAAATGGAACTAGAAAGCAACTTGTTGGAAGTAATACATTTTGATGTGTGCAGTCCAATGAGTGCTGAGGCATGTAGTGGATATCGTTATGTTCTTACTTCACAGATGATTTGAGTAGATGTTGAGTATATTTACTTGATGAATCACGAGTCTGAATTATTGAAAGGTTCAAGTAATTTCAGTGTGAAGTTGAAAGATCGTCGTGACAAGAGGATAAAAGATCTATGATATGATCATAGAGATGAATATCTGAATTACGAGTTTGGCACAGAATTAAGACATTGTGGAAATTGTTTCACAACTAATACAGCCTGGAACACCATAGTGTGATGGTGTGTCCGAACATCATAACTGCACCCTATTGGATATGATGCATACCATGATGTCTCTTATCGAATTACCACGATAGTTTATGGGTTAGGCATTAGAGACAACCACATTCACTTTAAATAGGGCACCACGTAATTCTGATAAGATGACACCGTATGAACTATGCTTTAGAGAAACCTAAGCTGTCATTTCTTAAAAGTTTGGGGCTGCGATGCTTATGTGAAAAGTTTCAGGCTGATAAGCTCGAACCCAAAGCGGATAAATGCATCTTCATAGGACACCCAAAACAGTTGGGTATACCTCCTGTCTCAAATCCGAAAGCAATAAGGGATTGTTTCTAGAATCGGGTCCTTTCACGAGGAAAAGTTTCTCTCGAAAGAATTGAGTGGGAGGATGGTGGAGACTTGATGAGGTTATTGAACCGTCACTTCAACTAGTGTATAGCAGGGCACAAAGAGTTGTTCCTGTGGCACCTACACCAATTGACGTGGAAGCTTATGATAGTGATCATGAAACTTCAGATCAAGTCACTACCAAACCTCGTGGGATGACAAGGATGCGTACTACTTCAGAGTGGTACGTAATCCTGTCTTGGAAGTCATGTTGCTAGACAACAATGAACCTACGAGCTATGGAGAAGCGATGGTGGGCCTGGATTCCAAAATGGCTCGAGGCCATATAATTCGAGAGAGGATCCATATATGAAAACAAAGTGAAGACTTTGGCAGAATGGCTCGATGGTCGTAAGGCTATTGAGTACAGATGGATTTTAAAAGGAAGACGGACAATGATGGTAAATGTCACCATTAAGAAAGCTCGACTTGTCGTTAAGATGTTTTCCGACAAGTTCAAGGAGTTGACTACGATGAGACTTTCTCACTCGTAGCGATGCTAAGAGTCTGTTGGGATTATATTAGCGATTACTGCATTATTTATGAAATCTTGCAGATAGGATGTCAAACATTGTTTCCTCGATGATTTTCTTGAGGAAAGGTTGTATGTGATACAACCGGAAGGTTTTGTCAATCCTGAACGATGCTAATAAGTATGCAAAGCTCCAGCTATCCTTCTAAGGACTGGAGTAAGCATCTCGGAGTTGGAATGTACGCTTTGATGAGATGATCAAAGGTTTTGGGTTTATACAAAGTTTATGAGAAACTTGTATTTCCAAAGAAGTGAGTGGGAGCACTATAGAATTTCTGATAAATATATGTTGTTGACATATTGTTGATCAGAAATGACGTATAATTTCTGGAAAGCATATAGGGTTATTTGGAAAGTGTTTTTCAATGGAAAGCCTGGATTAAGCTACTTGAACATTGAGCATCAAGATCTATAAGGATAGATCAAAACGCTTAATGGTACTTTCAAATGAGCACATACCTTGACATGATCTTGAAGGTGTTCAAGATGGATCAGTCAAAGAAGGAGTTCTTGCCTGAGTTGTAAGGTATGAAGTTAAGACTTAAAGCTCGACCACGGCAGAATAGAGAGAAAGGACGAAGGTCGTCCCCTATGCTTACGACATAGGCTCTACAGTATGCTATGCTGTGTACCGCACCTGAAATGTGCCTTGCCATGAGTCAGTCAAGGGGTACAAGAGTGATCTAAGAATGGATCACAGGACAGTGGTCAAAGTTATCCTTAGTAACTAGTGGACTAAGGAATTTTCTCGATTATGGAGGTGATAAAGAGTTCAACGTAAAGAGTTACGTCGATGCAAGCTTAACACCTATCCGGATAGCTCTGAGTAGAGATACCGGATACGTATAATGGAGCAACAATTTAGAATAGCTCCATGTAGAACAGTTATTTGAAATGGCTCCAAATATAGCATAGTAGCTGCATCTACAAGATGACATAGAGATTTCCGAAGTACATACGGATCTGAAAGATTCAGACCCGTTGACTATAACATCTCTCACAAGCATAACATGATCAAACCCAGAACTCATCGAGTGTTAATCACATGGTAATGTGAACTAGATTATTGACTCTAGTAAACTCTTTGGATGTTGGTCACATGGCGATGTGACCTGTGAGTGTTAATCACATGGCGATGTGAACTAGATTATTGACTCTAGTGCAAGTGGGATACTGTTGGAAATATGCCCTAGAGGCAATAATAAATAAGTTATTATTATATTTCCTTGTTCATGATAATCGTTTATTATCCATGCTAGAATTGTATTGATAGGAAACTCAGATACATGTGTGGATACATAGACAACACCATGTCCCTGGTAAGCCTCTAGTTGACTAGCTCATTGATCAATAGATGGTTACGGTTTCCTGACCATGGACATTGGATGTCATTGATAACGGGATCACATCATTAGGAGAATGATGTGATGGACAAGACCCAATCCTAAGCATAGCTCATAGATCGTGTAGTTCGTATGCTAAAGCTTTTCTAATGTCAAGTATCATTTCCTTAGACCATGAGATTGTGCAACTCCCGGATACCGTAGGAATGCTTTGGGTGTACCAAACATCACAACGTAACTGGGTGACTATAAAGGTGCACTATGGGTATCTCCGAAAGTGTCTGTTGGGTTGGCACGAATCGAGACTGGGATTTGTCACTCCGTGTGACGGAGAGGTATCTCTGGGCCCACTCGGTAGGACATCATCATAATGTGCACAATGTGATCAAGGAGTTGATCACGGGATGATGAGGAATGAGTAAAGAGACTTGCCGGTAACGAGATTGAACAAGGTATCGGGATACCGACGATCGAATCTCGGGCAAGTATCGTACCAATAGACAAAGGGAATTGTATACGGGATTGATTAAGTCCTTGACATCGTGGTTCATCCGATGAGATCGTCGTGGAACATGTGGGAGCCAACATGGGTATCCAGATCCCGCTGTTGGTTATTGATCGGAGAACGTCTCGGTCATGTCTGCATGTCTCCCGAACCCGTAGGGTCTACACACTTAAGGTTCGATGACGCTAGGGTTATAAAGGAAGTTTGTATGTGGTTACCGAATGTTGTTAGGAGTCCCGGATGAGATCCCGGATGTCACGAGGAGTTCCGGAATGGTCCGGAGGTAAAGATTTATATATAGAAAATCCTGTTTCGGCCATCGGGACAAGTTTCGGGGTCATCGGTATTGTACCGGGACCACCGGAAGGGTCCCGGGGGTCCACCGGGTGGGGCCACCTGCCCCGGGGGGCCACATGGGCTGTGGGAGGTGCGCCTTGGCCTACATGGGCCAAGGGCACCACCCCCAAGAGGTCCATGCGCCTAGGGTTTTAAGGAGGGAAGAGTCCCACAAGGGGAAGGCACCTCCTAGGTGCCTTGGGGGGAGGGAAACCTCCTCTTGGCCGCCTCCCCTTTCCCATCTAGGGCTGCCGCCCCCCCTAGGGGTGGGAACCCTAGAGGGGGCGCACCCTCCTCCCTCTCCCCTATATATAGTAAGGCATAGGGGCTGCTCATAACACGCGATTTGATCTCTCTCATTGGTGCAGCCCTCCCTCTCTTTCTCCTCATATCCCGTGGTGCTTGGCGAAGCCCTGCAGGATTGCCACGCTCCTCCACCACCACCACGCCATTGTGCTGCTGCTGGATGGAGTCTTCCTCAACCTCTCCCTCTCTCCTTGCTGGATCAAGGCATGGGAGACGTCACCGGGCTGTACGTGTGTTGAACGCGGAGGTGCCGTGCGTTCGGCACTAGGATCTCCGGTGATTTGGATCACGACGAGTACGACTCCATCAACCCCGTTCTCTTGAACGCTTCCGCTTAGCGATCTACAAGGGTATGTAGATGCACTCTCCTTCCCCTCGTTGCTGGTCTCTCCATAGATAGATCTTGGTGACACGTAGGAAAATTTTGAATTTCTGCTACGTTCCCCAACAATGGCACCCCCGAAAAACCAGCCAATCACACCAACAGGGATTGGTGGGTGTTCAAGTAGGCAGGCAAGTTAAATGCCGAAAGCAGAGACAAGGGGCTGCATAGCAATGACGAGGAGGAGCCCCAGCCGCCGAACAACAGTGGACAGAAAGGGTTTTCTCCCACAAGTGCGGACGGTGAACATGATATATGCAACCCACGTCCCCAAGAGGGAGCGGAAGCGTGTGCTAAGGGACGTATATGCGATGGAGCCAGTCGCCCCAAAGTTCAAACCATGGTCTTCCTGCCCGATCACTTTTGATCGAAGGGACCACCCCACTAGCATCCGTCATGGTGGATTCGCTGCATTAGTTCTAGACCCAATTATTGACGGATTTCACCTCACTAGAGTCCTTATGTACGGCGGCAGCAGACTGAACCTGCTTTATCAGGATACAGTGCGGAAAATGGGCATCGATCCCTCGAGGATTAAACCCACCAGAACGACCTTTAAAGGCGTCATATCAGGTGTAGAAGCCAACTGTACAGGCTCATTTACACTTGAAGTGGTCTTCGGATCTCCGGATAATTTCCGAAGCAAGGATTTAATCTTCGACATAGTCCCGTTCCGCAGTGGCTATCACGCACTGCTCGGGCGAACCGCATTTGCCAAGTTCAATGCGGTGCCGCACTATGCATACCTCAAGCTCAAGATGCCAGGCCCTCGAGGTGTCATCACGGTCAATGGAAACACCGAACGCTCTCTCCGAACGGAGGAGCATACGGCGGCTATCGCAGTGGAAGTACAAAGCAGCCTCTCAAGGCAATTCTCTAGTCTGGCCATTCAACGTCTGGACACCGTCAAGCGCGCCCAGAGTAACCTACACCAAGACCGCTCGGCACGTTCAGAGCAAGCGTAGCAATGCGGCCCCAACCCCAGCCCTCGCGAACTTGCGAAACCAGTGATGCGCATACATAACTACGCTCTGGAAATACCATGGGCACATGGGGGAGGGGCACCATCACGGCACGCCCGAAACGCGGCTTAAACCGCACTAGGGGCTGCCGATTTCTTAATTTTCTCTTATTTTTAGGACTCCATTCTTCGAAAGGCTTGTCCGGCAGTACAATTTCCGCACAAACGATACAACCAGGGAAGCAGAAAACTACGCCGCACTACGGAACTCTAAGGTGGTCTCTATAACGAGCAGTATACCTGTTTCGCATAACATTCCGCAGCTCGCCCCTGGAAAGGACATATTTGATAGTCCCATCTTTTGCTTATTGCACTATTTGTATCGTTCTGCTTTGATCGCAGCTTTTTTAAATAAACAATGCATAGCTTCCGTCTATTATTGCATTACCTTTTTTACGAATATATGTTCATTAATGACATGTTGCACCCGTACACTTTGGTACGGCCAATACGCCAGGGGCTTAAGTACCCCACAATACGGTGTGAGAAGTCCGAACACTTTCACAAGTGCGGCACCCCGAACTTATAGCATTATATGCATCGGCGGCGAATCATGTCTTGGGTCAATAGTTGGGTTTGTCCGGCTCCTATGTTTTGGTACCTTACGTTCCGTTATATCAGCTAAGGTAGCACTAGGAGAACTACTGCAATTCTGCCCCAGTTGAGCTGGGCTAAGCACCTCAGTAGAGAAAGCTAAAACTGACTGTCATGATGAGGTGAGAGCTGGTCGCTGTTCGAGAGGTTTTCGAGTCCCTAAAGACTTATGCCGCTTAGAGCGAGGAGTCGGCTTTGTCCGGCCTAGGCGTGGATAGCGCCCCGAACTCGGTCTTCTGAACACCAGGGGCTTCGCCGAAATTTAAAATTATAGAATTCTATGGCTAAGTGAGAGTGTTCAAGCATTATAGTCCGATTGCCTTGTTCGTTGTGTTGAGCGCCTCCCTCGAAAGACCCAAGAATGGGAAAAAGAGCGCTCATGTTTATCCTGAACACCCCAGCACTCGTGCCATGGGGGCAGAAGCCGACGACTCGCCATCTCTCAAATTTGATAAACGGCCGCACAGAAGGTAATATTTTAAATTCAAAAAGCATTGCTTAGCGCACATGAACAAGTTTTCAGCGCACAGGACAAAACGAGCGAGTTTACTGAAAAATTACATCCATGGAATATTCATCCGCCACAAGGCGGGCACCCTTCAGAACGCCCTCATAATACATCTCGGGCTTGCAATGCTCCTTGCCCGGCGGTGGCCCGTCCTCCACAAGCTTCTCAGCATCCAGCTTGCCCCAGTGCACCTTCGCACGGGCAAGCGCCCTACGGGCACCCTCGATGCATACGGAGCGCTTGATGACTTCGAGCCTTGGACAGGCCTCCACCAGCCGCCTCACCAGCCCGAAGTAGCTCCCAGGCATGGCCTCTCCAGGCCACAGCCGGACTATGAGGCCCTTCATGGCCTGTTCGATCACCTTATGGAGCTCGACCAGCTGTTTCAGCTGGTCTCTTAAGGGCACCGGGTGTTCGGCCTCAGCATACTGAGACCAGAACACCTTCTCCGTCGAGCTTCCCTCCTCGGCTCGGTAGAAGGCAGCTGCATCCGACACGCTACGGGGCAAGTCTGCGAATGCTCCTGGAGAGCTCCGGATTCGGGTAAGTGACAAGTAATTCGCTTTTACGTGCTTGCTTTGCATAAAGAATGCCTTACCCGCCGCTATCTTTTTTATTGCCTCAACCTCCTGGAGGGCCTTCTGGGCTTCAGCCTTGGCAGACTTCGCATCTTCAATGGCCGCCGCAAGCTCAGACTCTCACGTCTTCGAGTCAAGCTCCAAACTCTCATGTTTTTTCATGAGAGCCTGGAGCTCTTGCCGCACCTCACCAACCTGCGTCTCATGCTTCTCCCACTCGGTGCGCTCCGTGGCCGCCCTCTTTTCGGCCTCGGACAGCGCTTGCTTAAGGGTCGCCACCTCAGTTGTGGCCCCTACAATAGCCGTGTTAATCCTGTCACTTTTTGCAATTGCACCTTTCACATATTTCAATAAGGTATTTCTTACCTTCCTTCTCCTCGAGCTGCTGCTTGGCTAGGCCGAGCTCTTGCTCGGACCGCTCGAGGTTCTGCTTCAGCGTATCCACCTCCGCAGTCAGTGCGGCGGAGGCCAGCAGCGAAGCCTGCATACGCATATTGACTTGATTATGTTAGACTCCTGCGAATGTTATTAGATCCTTTATTCGGCTTTTCTTTCCGAACGCCGAACAGAGCATCAGGGGCTACTGTCTATGCGGTAATATTTTTACATATTCTTTACTCACCTCAAAGCTTGTTAGAAGGCTGGCACAGGCTTCAGTCAGTCCATTCTTGGCGTACTGAACCTTCTGGATCACCGCACTCATAATAGTGCGGTCCTCCTCATCGATGGAGGCGCCGTTAAGCGTCTCCAGCAAATTGTCCGGTGCCTCCGGTTGGACGGAGGTCACCGGCTTAGTAGGCTTGCTCCTCTTGGAAGGAGGCTACCTACCAGAGTCCAGAACCGTTGAAGGTTCCGGCGCGGTGTCCGGCTCAAAGCTGGACTTAGAGCCCTTGGGGTTCTACCCCCTTCACGCCTGGAGTCCGGGAGGTCGCCTTCCGGCGCCTCCAGGGTCACCTCCTCCTGGCTTGGAACCTGTTGGGATAGCACCTCGGCGTCGTCCGTAGGGTGGGGGGAGGTAGTCGTCGGAAGCGAATTCACATCCGATGAATCCAGGGAACCGCTTGACGACACGTCGAGCCGGTCTTTGGGTGGACTACATAAACATGTTCGACATAAGCAAAAGTTGTGCAATGGAGGAATACTATGAGTCACTCTGGTATCCGGACACTTACAATCTCGCCAGGGGCTTGGCCCTGTGCGGCCACTCCTCTTAGCCGTCGTCGGCGTTGGTGGAGCCGTCCAGAGGAAGGGTTTTCCCCTTATTGGACCCTTCGGCCTCCCCAGTTGGGGTGACCTTCCTTTTCTTCTCTCCCCCCACTGGAGGGGGAGAGGTCTCTTCTTCCTCCTCATCGTCTTCATGGGAGGAGTGCGTCTTGGAGTCGTCGGATGATGAATCCGACACCTCCTGGCGCCAGGCACTCTTTCGAGTCCCCGTGGCCTTCTTCTTGGCCTTCTTCTCCGGCACCACATAGGGTGCCGGAGCCAGCAGCTTCGCCAAGCGAGCGTCCGCTGGGCCTTCGGGCAAAGGAGCCGGACAGTTGATCTGTCCGGACGTCTACTGCCAATCCTGTCAAAGTTGAGGGAGCTTAGTTCCCGCATTGAGTCAAACTATGAAAAACTAATCCCCTGTAAAAGGTGAAAACAGCTTACCACACGAGCGTGACGCTGCGTGCTGAATCCGCGATCCTCGGTAGCGAATGCGGGGGCCTCGGCGCCCTTGAAAAGTACCTTCCAGGCATCTTCGTACGTCGTGTCGAAGAGCCTGCTCAGAGTTCGGTGCCACGCCGGGTCGAACTCCCACAAGTTGAAAGCCCGTTGTTGACATGGGAGGATCCGGCGGATGAGCATAACCTGGACTACGTTGACAAGTTTGAGCTTCTTGTCCACCAGGGTTTGGACGCATGTTTGGAGTCCGGTCAGCTCTCCTTCTTTACCCCACGACAGGCCCGTCTCTTTCCAGGAGGTGAGCCGCGTAGGGGGTCCAGATCGGAACTCGGGGGCTGCAACCCATTCAGGGTCGCGCGGCTCGGTGATGTAAAACCACCCTGATTGCCACCCCTTTAGGGACTCCACGAAGGAGCCCTCGGGCCATAGGACGTTGGGCATCTTGACCACCATGGCGCCCCCGCACTCCGCCTGGGTGCCGCGCACCACCTTTGGCTTGACATTGAAAGTCTTGAGCCATAGGCCGAAATGGGGGCGGATGCGGAAGAAAGCCTCGCACACGACGATAAACGCCGAGATGTTGAGGACAAAGTTCAGGGCCAGATCGTGGAAATCCAGGCCATAGTAGAACATGAGCCCTCGGACAAATGGGTGGAGAGGGAAGCCTAGTCCACGGAGGAAATGGGGGAGGAATACCACCCTCTCATGGGGCCTAGGGGTGGGGATGAGCTGCCCCTCTTCGGGAAGCCGGTGCGCAATGTCGTTAGACAAGTATCCGGCCTTCCTCAGTCTTTTGATGTGTCCCTCCGTGACGGAGGAGACCATCCACTTGCCTCCCGCTCCGGACATGGCTGGAGAAGGTTGAGGTGGGGTGTGCGGACTTGGGCGCTGGAGCTCGAGTGCGCGGAAATGGATAGGCAAAGGAGGAAGAAGGCGTGGATGAAAAGGTGGGTCCTTATCCCTTTATATGGGCGGACGCGACTATGCGCCCCCACCAGCCTGGTAAAACTCGCTTATCTCCCAAGCGCCATAGTCAATGGCGCGGTTGGGTTACCCACACCCGTATTGATGAAAATCCCGGAATAAGGGGACACGATCTCTGCTTTAACAAGACGTGTCAAGGAAACCGCCTCGCTAAACACGCTGAGGTGGGACAATAAAATGATTCGAATAAAGACTTGGCCGTGGTGTGATGTCACGCTACGGAATACGTTAGCAGATTAGATTTGTGTAAATATTATTCTCTCTATGGCAATATGTGGAAACTTATTTTGCAGAGCCAGACACTACCTTTGTGTTCAAAATATTCTATGAAGTACTTGGGGGAGGAACCCGCCTTACAATGCCGAAGACAATCTACGCACCGGGCTCGTCGTCATTGAAGCCTGGTTCAGGGGCTACTGAGGGACTCCTGGATTAGGGGGTGTCCGGATGGCCAGACTATACCTTCGGCCGGACTCCTGGACTATGAATATACAAGATTGAAGACTTCGTCCCGTGTCCGGAAGGGACTTTCCTTGGCGTGAAAGGCAAGCTTGGCGATACGGATATGTAGATCTCCTACCATTGTAACCGACTCTGTGTAACCCTAGCCCTCTCCGGTGTCTATATAAACCGGAGAGTTTTAGTCCATAGGACGAACAACAATCATACCATAGGCTAGTTTCTAGGGTTTAGCCTCTCTGATCTCGTGGTAGATCTACTCTTGTACAACCCATATCATCAATATTAATCAAGCAGGACGTAGGGTTTTACCTCCATTAAGAGGGCCCGAACCTGGGTAAAACATCGTGTCCCCTGCCTCCTGTTACCATCCGGCCTAGACGCACAGTTCAGGACCCCGTACCCGAGATCCGCCGGTTTTGACACCGACAGAGGCCTTACCTTATAAGCTCCCTGATGATGTCAAAGTTGTTCGAACGTCGCCGCTTGGAGAAGGAGCCAGAGGACTATGACACGAAGCGACATTGTCCAGTCTGTTGGAGGACGCTTTTGAATACCACATGCATAACACGGAGACACAATCAAATCAGCCACTCTAGAAAGAGCAGCTACCAGACGAGTCACACCCTCCTCTATGCCATCAAGGAGACCGTCGTTGACAAGGTGGATCGAGAGTCGGAGAGTCTTATTCTTGATCCACATAACATTGCCATCATCACCACAATGCTACCACCGGGGAGGGAAACTCTTAACTCTAAAAGACCTAACCACAATACCACATTGTCTATCTAGGATCCCCACTACGAGGCTTGGATCATGCAAGTAAAGATATCTCCGAAGCTGTTGACCACAAGTCAACATATACCAATTCAGTTATCAAAGGTGAGGATGCACCGAGGGAGACAAGATCCACGACGCTGGTTCAAGCTATTATGACTGTTATTTACTTAACCACCATACATTTTACATTACCTAAGAACAACATGTATATCACTACACTAACAACTGCTTTGAAGGAGGTAAGAAGAGAAGAGACTACATCCTATCCTGTACTCCTAGTCAGGTAGTCTCTCTTCTTCATGTATATCCCGGCCCACCATTCGCGGAACCCTAACTTCTCCTCAAAATCGAGAGAACTCGCTTTAAAAAAAACCAAGGGAACTCTATGCGAGCCCTATACAACCACCATCGCTCCACCCGCTCCCCACAGGTCAGGCTACGGGTTCCCTTCGCATTTATATGCTGCTTGATGACGGGACATGGTAGATGTAAAGCCTCCAATAGGTTTCTGATCAAATTCAGGAGGAATTGATGGGGATTTTGAGGAATCAATGTTTTTTGTTGTTTGGCACAAATTATGAAATAAAGTGTGTGCACGACAAGATATAAAGACTGGAAAAGTTCTGTGTTCAATATTAGAAAAATGTGCCCATTCTCACAAAAAAGAAAAAAAGTGTCCTAAAACAAAAAGGCAAACGTGACCTTTGCGTGATGGACCCCCCGGCTGAACCGTCATTGACCTGACTTGACCGTGGACCGTCGGACGCGTCGGGAGCCAAATCTCACTCCACCACTCGCACCCGTCCCCACACTCCCCACCGCGCAGCCCTCCCCTTCGTCGGCAGCCCAAAAACCCTCGGGGGCGAAGCGAGGAGAGGACGGCAATGGCGGAGGCGAGCCGCAGCCACCCGTCGCAGTACGTGAGGCTGAAGAAGGACCAGGACGCTTCCGCCTCCGGCCCCAGCGTGGAGGACATCCGCCCTGGCGAGCTCAACCTGCCCGTCGCCGTCCCGCAGGTCGGTCTCGCCATTCCTCGCGCGATCCTCGTTTTCTTCCAATTTCTGCTGCCGCAATTGTTTGTTCGGGGAATCGGGATGGTCCGATCTGATTCTGGGCGCTGCATCGTGTGGCTGTATAGCTGGAGCAGAGGAAGTGCTTCGAATGCGGGCAGGTGCTGCCTGAGAGCCACCGGGCGCCGGCCGACGAGCCGTGGACAACCGGCATCTTCGGGTGCGCCGAAGACCCCGAGAGCTGTAAGTGGCATGGAATTTCCTTCTCGCCTTTGCATTTGCCCCCCCCCCCCCCCCCCAACTGCCTAGCCGATCTAGTTCTGCTACTTCCTCCCGCTCTAGACGGGTCACACCTTCAAAATTCGTGGTAGTTTTGATGTGCTGATATGCCAGAGTTGGCAGGAATTTTCATGTGGATCTGCACAGGATGGGGTTGTGTTGCTGTGGTTGAGCTCAGGGTTTGTGGCTATTACACACATTGCACAACTCAGCAACTAGATGTTTGTTTCCATGGCATTGAAGTGTTACTGAAGTGTCACCGACAGAGGTTAGGTGCTTTAGTTTTAAATCCTTTAGCGGTCCCGCGTATTAAGCGCACACAGGTTTTTATTATGAAGCCCGTACGTCAAGTGAATCTCTCTCTAGTAAAGAAAAGAGAAACATCTGCACAAGGATGGCCCATACACCTCCTATCCTCCTTTTTTCATTTAGGCTTTTATTGTTTTCCATTTTTTACATGTGTTTGTTACAGACTATTTTTCAGCACTAAAGGTGTTTCTTTCGAAATTTCAATTACAAATTATGACAGTATTTATATGCTTATAGATCATTGTGAAATATTTCCACATTAGTTTAGTGAGCAGTTGCCTGTCAGAAATTTGGTGTTGCCTCCTTTTTACATGGTACCAGTTGAGATAGTTTTCAAACAGAGATGCTTTGCAAATCTGAATTTTCTTCCTCTCTGTCATTTTTTCATTAACAAACGTGAACTTAATCGAGGAACAAACCATGGTAGACTAAACATATAGTCAATTAATTCTTTCTCATGTCTATGAGAAAGGCATGGTTGATATTTTACATTGCACATATAACTCAGTTGTAAACTGGAGCCAACCCGATGCTGATTTATGTCTTATACTACACATGTAACTCAAATTTATAATGTGGAGTCGATCCGAAGCATGTCTGCCCTACATTTAGGAGTATTTTACCTAGACTAGAGGGGTAGAGGTTCATGACTGAACAGTCCAAATTGAGTACTTCATTTTTTTTATAGCTTGCTTAGGAGTACTTTATTTTGAAATATTAATTGTTCACATACACTTTTTTGTATCATATTGCAAGCCTTTATGGTTTGCAAATTTGAAGTTCTGTTATCTTTTTGGTCTTCTATTATCTTTGTAAAATTAGCCTGTGATGATGTGCTCATGTGGGAAGGGATTAGGCACTGGTCATTGTCTGAAAGAAATAAAGAGTAGCAGTCGTAACGACTGGCTTCGATTATCATGTTCTTATTGTTAAAGACGACCCTTCTTTTTTCCGTATTGGAAAAGTTCTTCAAAATGTAGGGTGTGTTTGGTTTTGAGCCAAAACTGGCCTTGCCAAAACATTGGCGTGCCCATGAGTTTTGGCTGTTGTTTGGTTGGACACCAAATATTTGGCTTGCCCAACCCAGCCGGCGTTTGCCCATGCAGTTCTCGCCAGTACGCGGGCGAGCCATGGGGTGAATTCGTCCACCAGAATATTGTCTGCCAGCCTGCTAGCATTCCCGCGTATTATGCTTCGGTCTTACGCGAGCCGGAAAATTAATTAGCTAGCTTGTATACGCACGCCTCCTCTGATCGTATCGATCAAGTCGGCTAGTACGTCTGTTTCACTCGGTCAAAAGCCTGTACATGCTGCTTCTCTGAACTTTTCTTTACTGTTCTTTTTTCTGAATGTTTGATCATCATGATTTATGGGCTCCTTATATAAAAATTTCAAGTTAAGACCTCAGATGCTGATATGTGGCATGTTAATTGGCTACAAACCAAACTGAGACCCAACCATTTTGCCAAAAAATTGGTACGTGCTATGGCTACAATCCAAACAACACTACCACACCAAAATTTTGGTCATGCCCTTGCTTTGGCTATGCCAAAATTTTAGCAGGGCAAGTTGGGGCACAAACCAAACAGCCCCGTACACACTTCTACAGCTGACTGTCGGTTATCATTTTAGCTCTTTTAGGCTCTTTGCAAAATCAACGTGCTGTGAGAATGTGCTCATATTGAAAAGAATTTGCAACTTCCATTGTTTCAAAGAAGCAAAAATTAGCAGTTGTAACGTTTACTTTTACTACAATGCTTTTGATCTAAAGATGTCTTTCTTCTTGATCTGTTTGAAAGTTCTTGTACATGTACACTTTCCCACTATAAGTGTTAATTGCGATAAACTGTTGAGCACATAAATGATTGCGTCGTACATGGCCGAAACCTGAAAGCTTAATGGAATAGCTAATTCTTTTTTCTTTCTTGACTTCCATAGGTTGGATTTTTTTTTAAATCTTGTAGTGATGGATCTTGTAATATGCTCCGAGGTTCCTTATGCCGTTCTTCTGAACTTGAACACAGAGCAGCTGAATCTCTAATCACAAGAGGGACCATCTCCAGGTTTACTGAAGAGTTAATCTAAGCACTAAAAGGAACACCATAAAGTTTGCGGATGTGTCTACTAATCATAATTGCTTAGTCTATTACCGACTTTCATTCATGGGGCCTTCTTATTCAAATTGTGTCATCATAGGGTTTGTGATGTTTGTACCTTTATGCTTCAGTCCGTGCAGTTTTCATATATATTACTGCTACATTCTGAGATACTTCTGAACCACTTGCGTGTCTGATCTTCTTACTTTTTTAGGCCGGACTGGTCTATTCTGCCCCTGTGTTTTGTTTGGACGAAATGTTCAGGCTCTTAGAGAAGATATCCCATGGACAACACCCTACACTTGCCATGCTGTCTGTGTTGAAGGTGGCATTGCATTGGCAATCCTTACGGCTATATTCCATGGTGTTGACCCAGACACATCAGTCCTGATTGGTGAAGGCCTGGTGTTCGGTTGGTGGTTATGCTCTATATATACTGGTAATTTTCGTCTACAGCTTCAGAGGAGGTATCATCTCGAGGTACTTCTTTCTCTCTTTCACTGTTTTCTTTGTATGTGTCATGATAAATCGCATTCAGAAGAACATCTACAAACAGTTGTATTTATTTCTACTATAAGAAGTACAGAATTGCATTCTCCATCTGAGATAGTTGTATCAGGTATGCAGGCGTCCAGAAGCAAACTGCATGGTTAAAGTTATGTGTATCCGTCCTCACTAAAATAAAGTTCTGTAGTTTGGACGAGAGAGTTATGTCGTCCAGCGAACTTCTGTCACTGTCATGAAATTTTTGCTTGGCATTGTCCACTGGCGGTAGCTGGTTATATCATTGAATTATCAGACCATTTCATCAACCCTGTATTGCTCATCATTGTGAGCATGGAGGGTCCTTGACCACCTTTTCACGTATAGTATCTTTTTGTGGTCACTAATTCTAATCAGTTGTCACGTCTAGCATTTGATATGCGGGCTGGGCTTTTAGTTTCATGCATCAGTATCACGGGCCTTTCGCTAACCATCACATATTGTTGTGCTTCCACCAGAACTCTCCATGCCCTCCTGGCATAGTCCACTGCTGCTTCCCCTGGTGCGCGAACTGTCAGGAGCATCGTGAAAGGAAAGGCCGCCTCGCAGAAAGCAGTGTTGTTCCAATGACCATTGTCAACCCGCCGCCGCTGCAAGAGATGAGCATGGTCGAGAACAACGCTCCCACATCCGAGAATGAAGCGTCGAAGGCCGAGCATGATGATGTGGAGGTGATACCTCTCTAGGAAAGATAGCATGAGAACTGAAACTGACATGGAATCTGCTAGCCAATTTAGAGACTACCATATATTGTTAATAAATCACTGTCATCTGGCAGGTACCGTATGAAACATTGTTCTGATCCAGATTTTAGTTTATGACCATTACTACCTATGATAGAATGTTGACCGTGGGCATGTAATATATGTGTGGAGACCATTACTACCTATGATAGAGTGCTGCCCGTGGGCATATAATATATATGTGTGGAGACCATTACTACCTATGATAGAATGTTTCCCGTGGGCATATAATATATGTGTGGATATATTTACATTTGTGAGTGGTATGTCCTATGTTCTATCCACATTATGCATTGCCTGTGTTCTCGACTTCTCGTTCATGAAAGTTAAGGCCTGCTTTGGTTCAAAGGATAGGAATATCATAGGAATAGAAAAGAGATATTCATCTCATTTTCTATAGGAAAAGAGGTGCTATTCGATTCGTAGGATAGGAAATTTTCCATAAGGTTTGAGCTAATTTTCTTTTTCTTTGAAATGTGAAGGATAATCCTACTAGGAAATCTTACAAACCAAAGAGCTCCAATGAAAATTTTCCTATAGGAATCCTATCCTATAATATTCTTACAAATCAAAGGAGGCCTAAGTGTATGGTACAACTATATGAAGAGGTTTAGGCAAATCTCCTTTGATGTAGTGTAGATTAGCATTTACGTGTAATTCTTGCAAATTTATATGAAATCGTGTTTGCTATTTGCAAGCCCTTTGGGAAGAGAAGATGGTGAGGCGGAGATGGGGTGATGCAGCCGGGCATGGTGAATTGACGATGCCAAGCCGGGGCCAACACGGGGGGACGGCGAGGGGGTTGCCGGCACCGGAGAAGAGGATGGACTTAGAGGGGTGGCCAAGTGCCGTGGCAGACCAGTGGAGATGGGGACGCGGTTTTTTATGTTCGCGTTCTGTATGCAGTGTGAATCCGAGCCGGCCATCAAGCATGCTGTCCAATCAGTTAGGCCCATCATTGTGTCAGCCATGCACCAGCCACAGGCTAGTAGATTCGTTTCTCTACCTAGGTCCTGTGCATGCTCTATGCACTTTTCCCTCCCATGCTCCTGTTTAGTGGCAAGCCAGCCTCATAATTATATCTGGCATGGATAATTAACGTCGCTAGTTACTTTTTGTTGCAGGATAATGTCACTAGTTACTGTAGGATTATTACATGTTAACCCACAGCCTCACTAAAAAATCACGCGCGTGCAATTTTTATGAAGGCTTTATCGAACTTTATGAAGAATGTGCCTGAACTTTGCTATGAAAATCAGAAGGATTTTTGAAGAAACCAATAAAAATAAAAAGTTCTTTGAGTTTTGGCGATAAAGTTCCAAAAATACGGTTAACATGTTCTCTACCTATTTTTCAAAAATTGCGAGCTATGCCAGAGTTTTCCAAAAGTACTTCTATTTGTCATGGCAAAGTTCATAAACCAGTTTAATAAAGTTTGGTTCTATGTTTTTTTGCGGGATGCAGTTTGGTTTTATTTAAAACTATTTAAAGAACATTCTTTGAGAACAATTTCAATAACATGATATTTTAATTTTGTGATGTTTAAATTACTTCCAACAAAATAGGCTAGAGAGATAATCACAAGAATTAATTCCACCATCGGAGGGGTAAAGTGAATCTATCAATAGCGCGTCACCTACTACTGGACAAGACTAACCTGGGTCTTAGTAGGGCCCTTCTCAGCTTTCTCACATACATCATGGGTAGATTTAGACAGTGGAGATACACGCTGTGAACGGAACACGAATGTAAATGCCTTTTCTGTGGAGATGACAGTTTGGGGAGGGTGGGGGTAGCAAGGAGACCGGCAATTCGGCCGGAGTCGAAGCGCGGCAAGAGGAAGAAGCTACACGAAGGAGAAATTTGACTAGCGCTTAGATATTTTTCCAGGGAATCCAGGCAGCTGATGAATAATGTGTCCCATCCCATGTGAAATATATGAAACTTTAACGTTCCAAACATACCCAGTTCATCAATCCGGCATACAAAAAATGTGGTTATGCAGTGCAATGTACAGTAACGCAAAACAACACTCTACTATGTATATATTCTAAGCATCCCTACAATCCTAGATGACTTTGCTCGTCTTGGTCGCCACGACCCCCTCGTTACCAGCGAGCAGCAAGTACTTGTCCTTCCTCGTCAGCGCCGTGGGCGTGAACCCGAGAGCGCCGGCCAGCACGCCCTGCACCTGGTTCGCGACCTCGATGCTGCCACGCGGGTTGTCTGTGCGCACGGGCTCCAGGAAGTGGACCGAGTACTCCGGCCGTGGGTTCATCAGGAAAAAGACCGAGTCCAAGCACTTGGCGCCCGGCGACGTCGACGTGCCGTAGAACATGGTGGAGCGCTCGTCCACCGCCACGGGGCTCACCTCGTCGGCGAGCTCGGCGAACAGCGGGCTGAACCTGAGCAGGTACGGCTCGCGGCACGTCGTCCCCTCCGGGCACACCACCACGTCGCCCCGCTCCAGCAGCTCCGACATGCGGCACCGGTCCTCGTCGCGGCCGCGGGTGAGGCGCAGCAGCGGGATCGGCGAGAGCAGCTCCGACAGCGGGCTCAGGCTGTACGTCACGGCGAACACGGGCTTCCCCAGCGCGCTCGAGATGGCAATCGGGTCGAGGAGCGTGCGGTGGTTGCACGCGTAGAACCGGCCGCCCGAGGCGCCGCTCTCGCCGTTCGCGGCGGCGGGAGGGGCGCCGGTGACGCGCACCCGCACGCCGGCGAGCGCGGCGGCTGGGCCTATCAGGCGCCGCGGGAGGAGGGTATAGATGGCGATGTGCACGACAGAGAGCACGACGGCGAAGGGGAAGTAGACGTACATGGCGAGCGCGGCCGCCGGTGTCGGCGTGAACGCCAGCCGCCCGTCGTGGAAGATCATGGGCTTCGGGTAGTGGTACGTAGTGTTCTCTTCGGCTCTCTTGACCGCAGCCCTAAGCCTCTCCGCGTACGTGTTCCCGTCGTCCATTACACCGGCGAAGTATCCGTAGCCCGTCTTGACCTCCCTGCCGATCACCGCGTCGAAGCCCACGTAATCCTTCAAGAACGCCTCCACCATCACCGTCGGGAACGACCTGCTCGCCGCCGCCACCTTCACCTCACTCGCCGTCGCCTCCCTCGCCTCCCCCAGCGCCTCCACGCGCGCCGCCTCCTTGGAGAAGTACTTGGGCAGCACGGCCCTGCCGATCCTCGCCGCCTCGTCGCGCCGCAGCCCGCAGAAGCTGACCATGACCATGGCCTCTACACACATCGCGTGCGTCATGATGTGCAGGAACGGGTAGAGCGCGAGCAGGAGGAGGCCTCGGGCGAAGCTGCCGGCCTCGACGGCGACGAGGAAGAAAGGAGGGAACAGCGTCGCGGCCGACGGCGGTGAAGACTTGAGGAGCAGCGCGTCGACTTCGAGCACCACGGTCTTGATGCCGTTTCCGAGCAGGCACGCGGGCGGCGCGGCGGCGGGAGGGGCGCCGGTGACGCGCACCCGCACGCCGGCGAGCGCGGCGGCTGGGCCTATCAGGCGCGCGGAGGGAGGGTATAGATGGCGATGTGCACGACAGAGAGCACGACGGCGAAAGGGGAAGTAGACGTACATGGCGAGCGCGGCCGCGGTGTCGGTGAACGCCAGCCGCCCGTCGTGGAAGATCATGGGCTTCGGGTAGTGGTACGTAGTGTTCTCTTCGGCTCTCTTGACCGCAGCCCTAAGCCTCTCCGCGTACGTGTTCCCGTCGTCCATTACACCGGCGAAGTATCCGTAGCCCGTCTTGACCTCCCTGCCGATCACCGCGTCGAAGCCCACGTAATCCTTCAAGAACGCCTCCACCATCACCGTCGGGAACGACCTGCTCGCCGCCGCCACCTTCACCTCACTCGCCGTCGCCTCCCTCGCCTCCCCCAGCGCCTCCACGCGCGCCGCCTCCTTGGAGAAGTACTTGGGCAGCACGGCCCTGCCGATCCTCGCCGCCTCGTCGCGCCGCAGCCCGCAGAAGCTGACCATGACCATGGCCTCTACACACATCGCGTGCGTCATGATGTGCAGGAACGGGTAGAGCGCGAGCAGGAGGAGGCCTCGGGCGAAGCTGCCGGCCTCGACGGCGACGAGGAAGAAAGGAGGGAACAGCGTCGCGGCCGACGGCGGTGAAGACTTGAGGAGCAGCGCGTCGACTTCGAGCACCACGGTCTTGATGCCGTTTCCGAGCAGGCACGCGGGCGTCTCCACCGCCGGTGCTGCCGTCGTCGTCGGCGCAGTCGGGATGAACCGGAGGAGACCGGCGACGAGATTGCTCTTGACGACTCGGTGGAGGCTGAGCATGCGGTGGACGACGCCGTCGCCGGTTGACATCGCCATGGCCATGCGCGCCCGCGCATGTACCGTGATTTAGCCTCAGGATTTCTCGATCTGTTGTGCGGTGTCTCGGAAACTCTCCTCTTCCACGGGGTTCGGCTCCTCTGCAGTCCAACTATTACTGCACGGGTGCTGTAGACATCTACATCAGCCGTCAATTCCAATCTGACCGCTCTAATTTCCCCACTTAATTCTTTTAAAGAATGAAAACAAACACCCCAATTTGTCCGGTGAAATATCTCCTACGGCTGCTTGGCGCCAAACAGAACGCACATTGGCGCCAAACAGCGATCTCCATGCCTTCGTCCCGCCGGTCTTCCCCAGTCCTCCTTGATCATCCTTCTTGTAGCCAGAACGTGACCAAGGTATATGTTGATCTATGGGCGGCATAGAGATCCTCTTTTGCCCTATATCTGTCCTCCTCACGCTGATCTGCAAGTTTATGTGGCATAAAGATCTCCCTTTTGCCCTATCTCTCTATTGATTGTTCTTCTCCCGCTGATCTGCAAGTGGTGTGGATGATCTCCCTTTTGAACTCACTTTTACCATCCTTCTCCTAGCAACAAAAAAGAAGCTGATCAATCTCAAGGTATGTGACATGTGATCTGATTCTATCCATGTTCTCAAGGCAACAAGAGAATTCCTAGACTGATTTTGCTATATGATCACAGATTACAAAAAAAAAGACAAGGTTTAGTGGAGAATATGATTAACGGCAATGAAGATTCAAACAGGTACCATCAATTTTAATAAATTCAGTAGCTAAATTGCAGAGGAGCCGAATCCTCCAAACAACTAGTAGAAAATCAGTAGTGACAAGGGAGGAAGGAGATCCAAAATTTATTCCTGCACCTTTTGGATGATGTTAGAGTGAAAAAATATATTTGAACATAAGTGATCTCTATTGTTCTAAATAAGCTCAAGATGAAATACATGAATGTAGTCAGAACTGTACATGCAAGTTGTACCATAGGTGCTTTGCTAACAGAAGTGATCTCTATTGTTTTGAATAATCTCAAGATAAAATACATGAATGTAGTTAGATCTTTACATGCAAGTTGTACCATAGGTGCTTTGCTCATGAAATACTTGGGATTTCCAATACTTGACAGGAGATTAATGTAGATGATCTCCCTTTTGCCTTCCTTCTCCTAGCAAAAAAAAAAAGACGATCAATCTCGAGGTATGTAACATATGCTCTAACTGTATTCATGTTCTCAAGGCAGCAAGAGAATTCCTATAGACTGACTATCTCAGATTACAAAAAAGGAAACGAAAAGGTGTAATGGAGAATATGACCAACTCCAACAAAGATTCAAACAGGTACACTCAATTTTGTTAAATTCTCATGCCATATCATCATATTTCTTGTAGTGTAACTAGACAAATAAATTAAGATATGCCTATTTTTTACAGGAAAAACATGATTCCTAGTTGGATGCCTCAAATTGGTATGAAATTTAATTCCACAAAAGAGGCCTGGGGATTTTGGACTTGTTATGGAGGTCATATTGGTTTTGACGTAAGGGTAAATTATGAAAATAAGAGCAAACTTGATGGGGCAATCACTTCCGCGAGATACGTTTGTTCCAACGAGGGCTACAGAAGAATAGACAAAAGAGATCATAATACCAAGCGTCCTCGTGCAGAAACAAGGACTGGTTGTAAAGTTCGAATGGGAATCACCATCGACCGAGAAACAGGAAATTACGAAGTACACGAGTTAGTCACTGAACACAACCATGTCTTGCAATTGCCTGGAACATGCCACTTGATGCCATCACAACGGAAGATATCGACCTTGCAAGCTTTTGACATTGAAACTGCAGATGATTCAGGAATTGTACCAAAAGCAGCCCATGAGCTGGCAAGTCGGCAAGTTGGTGGGTCATTAAACCTTACCTACACACCTCGTGATCACAAGAACTATTTGCGAACCAAGCGTCAAAGGGAGTTGATGTATGGTGAAGCTGGAAGTATGCTCAAGTACTTTCGAGATAAAAAAATGAGAATCCTGCATTTGAATATGATGTACAACACGATTGCGATGAACAAATAGCAAATATCTTCTGGGCTGATGCAAAGATGATCATTGACTATGCTCACTTTGGTGATGTTGTTACGTTTGATACTACATTTGGGACAAATAAAGAGTACAGACCCTTTGGTGTATTTGTTGGCTTCAACCATTTTAGAGAAATGGTCATTTTTGGTGTTGCACTTCTATACGACGAGACATTTGAATCCTTCAAATGGTTGTTCAACACTTTCTTATCCATACATAACAAAAAACAGCCTAGAACTATCTTTACTGGCCAGGACGTAGCAATGGGTAATGCAATTCGGGCGGTATTTACAGAAGCATGGCATGGATTGTGCACTTTTCACATAATGCAAAATGCCATCAAACATTTACCTCATAAGAAAAAAGACGAGGATGGCCCAAATGTACTTGCTGATTTCAGTGCTTGCATGTACAAGTACGAGGAAGAGGAAGACTTTGAAGAAGCTTTCACTGCCATAAGAATCAATGTGGATACACAGACTTGGTTGGACAGTATCTATAAAGTAAAAGAGAAATGGGCAAGATGTTACATGAGAAATGCTTACACTATAGGCATGAGAAGCACACAATTAAGTGAGAGCTTGAATAGTGACTTGAAAGACCATTTGAAGTCTGATCTTGACATTCTTCGTTTTTTCAAGCACGTAGAGAGGGTTGTGCAAGGAAAGAGAGATAAAGAGGTAAATGAGGAATATGAGTCGAGGAAAAAATTACCTAGAGTTAGAATAAGAACTCCTACAGTAATACAAGCAAGCAAAGTTTACACACCTAGCATATTTGAAGATTTTCAGAATGAATACGAAAGATCCATCTCAGCGTACATCAAGCCATCGGAGGAAGACAATGCATATACTGTTGCAATTGCCAATCTTGATCCGGAATGCTCTTATGAAGAAGAATGCAAAGTTATAGTTGATGAAGAGCAAAAAGTTCTATGTAGCTGTGGCCAATTTGAAAGAGTTGGTATATTGTGTAGTCATGCTTTGAAAGCTCTGGATGTCATGAATATTAAGTATCTTCCAAGCTGTTATGGCGCTGCTAGAAGGAGGGCGCGAGAGGGCCGGCCGGGGGCCTTTTTGCCCACGGCCGGGCAAGAGGGAAGGGATTTCCTTCTTAATTCTTGCTTAATTAGATTGATACATCTCCTTTCTTTATATAGAGAGGTTTACTTGACTCCCAAGCAAGGCTTACTTGACCCCTAAGCAAGCGACCCTTATCTCTAATTAACCCTAAGGCTAACGGGCTATACCGCCAGCCCAGGCCATTAGGCCCATTACGTACTCTAACACTACAACCCACCTAGACATGCAGCTTGTCCTCGAGCTGCAGCCTAACCAACTTATAACCATGACTCGACGCAACACAGATCTAACACCTAAAAACAAGCCTTTTACATCTCGGCTTGTTTTATTACTCTCAACCTGAAATGGACCGGGATGATTTATTTTGGACCTCTTAATAAAAAGTGGATACCATCCGCACGTCGGACGTGCACGCGTACAACCACCTGGATCCCATGGACACCATCTGGACAAAAGGAGTGCATGTGTATGGCCACCTGGAAGTGGTCGCAAGAGTGACCAGCAGAGGCGCCCTTGCGGCGCCCGGTGACGGAATGCAGTGGTGCTACGTGGTGCGTTGTTGTCGGTGACACCATGCCTTCTTCCTGCCGGACGGCTGTTGGTCTGCACCGCACAGAGAAGAGTGGGGGGCTTGCGATGGAGAATGACGAGGAGGGGTGCGCTCCCCCAACCGCCAATGTTGCAGACTTGGAGGTCGCTGCCCGTGGGGAAAACAGCATGCCCAAGATCCCTGACGCAGTGGACGAGATCGAGGTCCTTTGCGCAGCGAAGCGCAACTGGGAGGAGCGGCAGCTGCAGACCACGCAACTCCCGCACACGCCGACGCGCTAGGAGGCCGCATGCAGCAGCCTGCAGCCTCACCATCGCCGACACGTGGCGGGTAGTGATCCAAGCTGGAAGTGGTGACGGCGACGGCGGAAGCTTGATCTGCTGGATGGGGACGCCCTGGGGAAGCGGTGATGGCGACGGCGGGAACTTGATCTGGTGGATCGGGACTCCCGTCGGCGCGGTCGATGCGGGGCCGGAGCTGACCGGTGATGGCTGCTGCAGTTGCAGCGGCTGCTGCGGCGGAGCGCCGGGCGCGGCGGAGGTCGCCAGGAGCGGTGGCTGCCAGTGCAGCCAGGGCGGGGCGGTGGATGGCAGCTGCTGCAGCGGCCCGATGAGCGCGGCGGAGGCCACCTGGTGCGGCGGCTGCCACGGCAGCCAGGACGGGGCGGTGGTGGCGGTGGATGGCAGTTGCAGCGGCTGCTGCAGCAGCCCGACGAGCGCGGCGGAGGCCGCCTGGTGCGGCGGCTGCCATGACAGCCAGGACGGGGCGATGGATGGCAGCTGCAGCGGCTGCTGCAGTAGCCCGGCGAGCGCGCGGGGGCCTCTTGGTGCGGCGGCTGCCACGGCAGCCACGGCGGTGCGGTGGCGGTGATGGGCGGCGCAGCCGGGTGCGGCCCATAGGACCCGGCCAAGAACAGGTGGATCTCCTGGACCGCCTGTGTTAGGTCCCGCAGCGCCCCGGACACCTCCGGGGTGAGGACGACGGGGGCGGGCGCGACGGAGGATCCCGGCGCGGGCAGGAGCGGGGCGACGGTCGTGACCGGCAGCGGAAGAGACGGGTTGGGCGGCGGTGAAGACATGATCGAACCGAAGCTAGCGATACCAAATTGTTATGGCGCTGCTAGAAGGAGGGCGCGAGAGGGCCGGCCGGGGGCCTTTTTGCCCATGGCCGGGCAAGAGGGAAGGGATTTCCTTCTTAATTCTTGCTTAATTAGATTGATACATCTCCTTTCTTTATATAGAGAGGTTTACTTGACTCCCAAGCAAGGCTTACTTGACCCCTAAGCAAGCGACCCTTATCTCTAATTAACCCTAAGACTAACGGGCTATACCGCCAGCCCAGGCCATTAGGCCCATTACGTACTCTAACACAAGCCACTATATTTTGAAGCGATGGACTCGAGAAGCACGAAGCGGCACTATTCAAAACAGCCATGGCAACATTGTTTTGGAAGACCCTAGATCGGAAGATAGGCAGCAGCTGAAGTTTTTCATGCACGAGTTCCTTGGCATAGCTTCCCAAGCAGTTGCATCAGAAGAGTGCATCAAATTAGTAGATGATGCTTTGAAGAATCTAAAGAAGCAAGTTGAAGACAAAGCTCCTACTACTACATGCAGAACTGAAGCCATATCTCAGGAACCAGACATTTGTTTGCAAACAGCTTGCCTGAAGAAAAAGGAAATTCAGCAGAAGACTTCAAAAAGGAAGAAATCATGGCTTGATAATCAACATCCCAGTAAAAAGAAAAAAGGGGCAGCTAAAGTCATTCCCGAAAAACAATCTTCTTCTGTAAATCTCTTATCACTTATCGAAACAGCCTATAGATTTACTAATAACTCAACTAATGTTTGTTCTGATTTATATTTTGCATAGAGAGGAGAGAAGTACATTCCAGTTGCACAATGCGAAGCACCTACAGAGAAAATGACTGGAACAAATGCAGATGGTTTGCGGGACTATGGGTACTATGCTCGTTTACTAACGGTATTCCACTTATCTTGTCCAAAATTCCTAAAATCCATTTGTAAGCAATATGATTTTTGTGTAATCTGTTATGTCTCTCTTTAATTTACAGAGTGAAGCCGATGACATTTGGGACTTGGAAAAGAATCCATATTTTCCTCCGATATGATAATAGTTTGATAGGGAAATAAGATGAGAGTCATGCATTTGTGGGATTCGGCTCCTCTACGTCAACCACAACTACAGTCGTCACTATAGCCGTGAAATGCAGCTAGTAATTCCTTCTATGTGTTTAGTACTTAAGGCAAATACAGAGAGAGCAGCCTTTGCATCCTATTCTGGTATTTGTAATTCCTGTAGGCAAAGAGAAAGGAAGAGGAACGTTTGCTTCTGTTTATCTGTTTTAAAGTCAGGAAAAATAGAAGTAGAGTAGCACCTAGTTTTGCTGATGTGTGAATTGGCAAGGACTTAGCATTTGCATCACAGTATCCTGGTTTCCAAACGAGATGAACCTCAACTTAGCCTTTTTCAAATAGTTTTAAGATCATCAAAACCTGATTTACAGTAGTCTAGAAATTTGCTAGTCAGAACCATGCCAAAATCTCTATGGATAGTGAGACGACGACACAACAGCGCAGTCAAATCAAATGCAATTGCAGTAAGATATTTAGACCACAATACAGCAACATTCAGAAACACAAGCTACATACATATAATTTTGAAGATTTGCACGGACAAGATCAATGGACAAGGGACCAAACATATTGTCATGCTAAACACTACAAGGTAGGAGATAGCCACGTACTGATCGGTGCCTCTCCCGAGCTCGAGAAGCGCCTGCACGGCGGACTCCCACGCGCCGGAGAGGCGGAGGAATAACTCCTTCCTGGGCGGTGGCGGCGCGGGGCCGGCAGATCCCCATCTGCGAGAGGCTGGAGGAAGCGGGCAGCTTCCATCGAGGTGGAGGGCGTCGGGCGGCGCGGCCTGAGGAAGGCGGAGTGCTCCCACATACCTGCCGTCGACGGCGTCGGCCGGCGAGCCCAGGGAACGGCGCCTTGCGGCAGATCCTGAGAAAGCCGGGGACGCAGCCGCGGCGCAGCAGGCGGGCATGGAGGGCCATCTGCCGGACCGTCGCTCGGTGAGGGAGTGCGCTTGGCCGGATATACGAACCCTCGCCGGCGGTGAGGTCTTCTGCTCGCTCCTGCCTCATCAGTCTAGTTAGTGCGTGGTGTGCAGTGTGAACGGAAGCAATTATCTGAATGCATAAAGGCTTTTTTTATTAACAGAATTAAGTAGGTAAAATGCAGGCGGTCAGATGGAAATTGACGGCTGGTATGAAGGCCTACAGCACCCGTGCAGTAATAGTTCGACTGCAGAGGAGCCGAACCCGCATGCATTTATATCTGCTATACTAGTATGCGCCAAACGAAATTCCTACTCGACTACGTGCTTGCCTATTGTATCACACTTCAAATTTTAATCGCGTTCGGGAAGAACCAGGAATTGGAGTCCTGTTCAGTCGCTATCCCGCGGGGCTATTGTATGGACCGGTAAACATATGGCCCACCAAGCCGACTTGATGGGTTCAAGGCCCAACAGTCTTTGACTCTTTGTTCAGGTCTGATGATCTCCGGTTTATTCTATGGCGTGCTTCAGGCTGCCACGAGGTATATGTGAAAATATTACATAGATGATTCGACAATTCTGGTGGGGCAGTAAGAGAGGCAAGAGGAAGCCTTGTTGGGTCGCTTGGGACGTATGCACTAAACCAAAATCTTTGAGAGGTTTAGGTTTCGGGATATTGAGCTTTTCAATTTATCACTCCTCGCAAGACAGGCTTGGCGATTGATTGAAGGACCTATGACGCTGAGCGCAAGAATACTTAAGTCAGTATATTATCCTTCTGTTTCTTTCTTGGATTCGGAGTTGGGTAATCACCCCTCACAAATATGGAGAGCTATTTTGGATGAAAGGGACGTGATAGCTCAAGGCATCATTAGAAGGATTGGTACAGAAGAGAAAACAAGTATATGGAATCAAAACTGGTTGCCAAGGACGGGTCTTATGAGGCCGATCTGCTCACTGGTAACCCAGTCACCTATTTTGGTCTCAGAACTCATTGATGCCTCATCTTCGTCATGGCGAGAGGAAGAGCTACGGAGAATATTTGTACCTGTTGATGTTGAGGAGATACTAAAAATCCCACTGTGTACAAAAAAGATAGAAGATTTCTGGGCTTGGAGAGAAGACTGTCGTGGCAAGTTTTCAATAAGTTTAGCGTATAAATTGTTGTCCAACTTAAAGAGGCAGCGGGAAAATCTCTTGGACAGGACGGGAGGATCGTCAGCTATGGTACGAGAGCAGAAAGCTTGGAAGTCCGTGTGGAATATCAAGGTTTCGTCAAAATTAAAGAACTTTATATGGAGATTGTGTAACGACTCGATACCGACCGCGGATGTTTTACAGCATAGGCATATGGCAACGAGCTGTGTCTGTGCCTTCTGTTCGGCAGAGGACAGCTGGAAGCATGCCCTAATTGATTGTGTCGTTTCGAGGTGCGCGTGGTCTTTATCATCTGATGAGCTAGTTGAAACAATGTGTGATAATTTGAGTCTGAATGCAAAAAATTGGGTGTTCACGATGCATGAACTTCTGCCTCATGAGGAGTTCACGCGCATGGTGGTGACACTTTGGGCGATATGGTGGTGACAATATATGACAGTCCGTTGCAAATCAATCACTTCATCAATTCTTTCTTGAAGGACATTCAAATTCTAGAGATACTGAACCAGACAATCAAGAGCACTTTGAGCAGACCATCACAGTGGTTACCACCACCACAAGATCATGTGAAGATGAATGTTGACGCTGCAGTACTAAATGATAATATGGGAGCCGTTGCTGTGGTCTGCAGAGACATCAATGGAGTATTTTTGGGTGCATCGGCAATCACTTTCAAACATATACATAACCCTGTTACACTTGAAGTTTTAGCAATACGTGAGTCACTTTCACTTGCGGAGGATCTGTATGTAATACAAGTGGCTTCTGATTGCAAAAAGGTGGTGGATGATATCAAGCAGGGATCGTTGGCCGGACATGCTGCAATCATACATGAAATCATAGATCGCTCTTGTTCTTTTACTGCTTGTAACATTGTTCACGAGTATAGGAGCTCGAATTTCGAGGCTCACAATCTCGCTAGGCATGCACTTTCTTTAGGGTTTGGTCGCCATGTTTGATTAGGCCAACCCGGAAACTTAAATTTTATTCCTGTAAATGTTGGGACAGTTTGAATAAAGCCTGGCGAGAATGTCTCAAAAAAAAGGTCTGATGATCTCCGCAGTTTGGGCCTTCCTTTCCTTTTGTTGGAAGCGGCCCTTCACTACCAACAACAGCTTACTTTCTCAAAACAAACAAACAACGAGCCCTAAAGAAAACGAAATCACTAGTTAAGAGTTACCCCTTGCAAAGGTCACCCCCACCTTCTAGGCTGACAAGTGACGCACTGCATGTGCACCATCAATCGTAACCTGAGAGGATTTTTTTTGTAATTTTGTTTATTTAAAACATTTGATCTCTTGAACCATGGTCCAAATCCCGAACCGTTTTCACCGTTGGATTTATCGGGTCAAGAATTCGAAACTAGAACACATGTTAGTAGGTTTCGATGAACTTTTCCATGAAAAGGCTAAATATCAAAGAAAAAAACTAAAATAAATGAATATAAAAGAAGAAGGCCGAATAAAATCCTAAGCCCGAAAGCACGGTAGCGGGTTTCACTTTTTTCCCTTTCCAAAAAACACAATTGTGCTTCTCTTGGAAGCATACATTTTTCACTTGGCACACTTCTCACGGAAGCAAGCATTTGCTTCCACAAGAAGCAAACATGTGCTTCTTGTGAAAGCACATACTTTTTCCTTAGAAGTACACTTTTTACGGAAGCAAGTCTATGCTTCCACAAGAAGCAAATTTGTGCTACTCGTGAAATCACTTTTTTTTTTCTTAAATTGTGCTTCTCGCAAAAGCAAATTTGTGCTTCCGCGAGAAGCAAATATGTGCTTCTCATGGAAGCGCATATTGTCTTTTCTTTACGAGAAGCAGAGAGCAAATATGTGCTTCTAGTGGAAGCACATATTTTTTTTCTTTTTCAAGAAGCACATTTGTGATTCACAAAAAAAAATCTCCAAAACCAAGGAAAACCAAGAGAAAATCGAAAACGCCCCAAAAAAACCATTGAAATCCCAAAAACGCATACAGAAAATTAAAAACCGAAATCTAGAGGGAGCGTCTAGCACGCACACGTGGTGGTGATACGTGTGATACGTCTCCATCATATCTACTTTTTGGAACACTTTTGCTCTTGTTTTCCCCCATAATTTCCATGATTTGAGTGAAAGTAACCCGAGTTGACGTTGTTTTCAACAGAACTACCTTGGTGATTTATTTGTGCAAAATAAAAATTCTAGGAATTTAATGAAAATTTACGAAGAATTATTTTAGAATAAATGAAAAATCTTGGAACCAAAATCCACCAGAGAAACGCCAGGGGGTGGCCACATGGGTTGGTGGCGCGGCCACCCCCCAGGTCACGCCACCTGGCCATGTGGGCCCCTTGGACATTCTCTGACTTAATTCCAGCGCTATATATTCACTTCCTTCAAGGAAAAAAATGAGATAGAAAGTTTCATCGTGTTTTATAATATGGAGTCGTCGTCACCTCCCGTTCTTCGTCGGGAGCCCTAATCTAGAGTTTTTTCGTAGCTCCAGAGAGAGGGAGTTATCGTCGTCGTCATCGCCAACCCTTCTCCATCAACAATTCCATGATGCTCGCAATCATATGTGAGTAATTCCCTTGTAGGCATACTGGAGGTAGATTGAGATGGATGATATTTCATATGTAATCATGTCAATTTGCTAAGGCTTGATCCTTAGTATCTACTATGTTCTGAGATTGATATTGCTATGACTTTGCTATGCTTAATGCTTGTCACTAGGATCCGAGTGTCGTGATTTCAGATCTGAACATGTTGCTCTTATGCATATATTTACGTTCCTGATTTTACCTGCAAGTTGTATGCACCTGTTATTATTCTGAACCTTAGAACCCCAAGGTGACCATGACTTGGGATATCGATGGGGATGATTTTAACTTCAGGAGTTCATGTATTCACAGTGTGTTAATGCTTTGTTCCGGTTCTCTATTAAAATGAGCGTCTTAATTACTCTTAGTTTCCATTAGGACCCGTTTCCACGGGAGGGTAGGACAAAAAATGTTACGCAAATTCTTACTGCTTCCGCTGAGACGATGACAATGATGTCGATGCCCCCAGCTATCCCCTGGCCTAGGACGAGGCCTATGATTACAAGAATACTAAACCGACGTAGGGTTCTCTTCGGTAAAAGAGTCATTTGCTTGCGCGCCTAGACGGCAGACTTTGCTTGGGAGGCTTCCTACATTGGTCTGAGGCCCGTAGAATCCTCATGGCCCGCTAGCCCAGCGGCCGGCTTGCCTCCCGACGGACCACCCCTACCGGTATAGCACACCGTCATGTAACTTTCCTTGGGAGGTGCATGTTTTCCCTTTGTAATTCTCTTGTTAGTTGCAGTACAAGCAAGAAAACTTTATGTTTCAGTTTACAACAGCTTTGTCATAGCCAGTTGAAAGGACCTACAGTATGTTGGGTCACCATGACTTGCGTGTAATTTCATGGGCCAGAAATTTCCTGATTGTCAGATGTAGCTCCAAGTGTCTAGATTCTCTCGTAGGCTGCACTTGAGCAAGCAACTCAGAGAAGCCAAAAAATTGGGCCTTCATAGGTCCAATTTTGCCACAAAAGACTCCTAGTCCACCTTGTGATTTTGCTTTGCAAACTTTGGTTCATGCAATGAGAGATGGTCCTTTATCCCCCCTGGCATGCTTTCTTCATAAACAACCGGTGATGAATTTATTAATCTGATCAATGGCATCTGCTGGAGCACATGTAGAATGCTGGCATGGAAGAGAAAACTAACTAAAGTAGCTGCAAGTTTGCCCCCACAGGATACAAGTGTGGAGCAACCAGTGAGTCTTCTCTCATTTCTTTGCACCAAAGGCATGAAATCTGCCATTTTGTCACTAACACGGCGAGCTTAATAGAGGAACACACATAGTAAAATCTACTAACTCTCTATCACATCCTTTTGTATGCATTACAAATACAGAGCTAAACTAAACTGCCTCACAAGAGTATCATCAACATCATTATGTCATATGTAACAACCCCCTTATATCACAACATACTATCACCTTAACACCGAGAAAACGGCTCACACATCAACCCATTTTCACTACCGACTCCAGCTTATTTCCCACACGATCATCTGGAGCAACCTGTCGAAGCAGGTTCTGCACATCATCGACCCAGTTCTGCTTACTCGTGCCGTCCTGACACTCGAATTCCACGATCCCTTGCGCCGTGCTCAGGCCGAAGCAGCATTTCTCATCCATGAAGGCCTTTCCCGGCTCGATCACCCACGTCGGAAGCTCACTGTATACGCCGTAAACCACGCCTGCAGACGATAATTACAGGCGGAACGCTCAGTGTTAAAATCTCACAAACTACGCTGACAGAGGCAGAAATGGTAGCATATGATGTTTGTTTCGGGTGCTGCTGAACTTACTCTTGTTGTTCTTGGACAGTGCACCTCCAATGTGCTTGCTTTTCAGCTTCAGCATGCCTATTATCATTTGGCTATGCCGTCAGTAATTGAACACACATTTTATTTTATTTTTGGTAGGACAAATGGACAATAATTTGATATTGTCCAGTCAGAGTTTTTTTCTACCTGAGACCTCCTGTTGATGTAGACAGATACTTTTGTCCTGTGTAAATCCCCTGCACCAGGAAAAATAAATTCAGATTGTGCACCTTAATTGTATTGTTTGGTGTTAATTTTACACGTTACTAGTAGATTATAAGATTTTAATTCATCTCTTCCGAATTATGTATATGTAAAATGTTGGCACATGACTGAATGTTCTGAATATTACTCGGCTGTGTTGTCTGAATGTCTGTACCTTTTCTTGTGCGTTTCAGCAGCTCACCCTCCTTGCACCAGACATCAGGGCTCCACGAATGGCCCTTCTCGTAAGGAAGAACGCTCGCGTTGCTCCTCGCCGCCTCCCGCTGGACCCTCTGCTTCATCGTCGCAGCTCCTCGCAGCGCTGACACGAATTCCACACGAACTCAGCTTTGATTCTTGCACGAGATAACATACGGAAACGGGAGTGCACATTGTGATGGCAATGGCGGCACGGCCGTTCGCCGCGTCGAACCCTTACCGGTTGCCGCTGCGGCTGTGAGCGTCGTCAGATCGCCGGCGCTCCTTACGCCGACCGCGGACTGGACGGCGGAGGCCACCTGCTCGTGTGTCGCCCCGGCAAGCCTTGCCGCCTCCACGCAGTGCGAGGCCAGCAGCTCCGTGGCCGGCGCCATGGCGGCGGCCATCTTGGAGGCCTGGGTGTCGGAGCTGGTGGACGCCGCCGCAACGGCGGCCACCGCGGCCGCGACGCGGACCACGGACACCATGGCGTGCACGTGGGCCCTGTCGGCGCGCAGCTTCTCGTTGCTGCTCTGCCTGGACCGGCTCGCGTCCTTGTGCTGGAACCATTTGCCGATGGACTGGTGGTGGCCGATGCCGCTGATGGAACTCCGCCTTGCTTCCGTCTGCTCGAAAATGGGCAGACAACAGACGGAAACATTCAGAAAGGAGAGAGCAAAGAAAGGATGGGAGTGAGTGGGCAGTGGACTGCTCGCTGACGTGGTGTCGATAGCTCGGGACGATGGCCGTGGCGGCGAGCACGGCGGAGGCCTCCGGTATGCCCATCTCCTGCAGCGGCAGCCTGTTGAGGCAGCTCTTCTTGCCTCCGACGAGGATCTTGGATATCTCCGACGCGGACACGCTCCAGGACCTCGACAGGTACTCCATGGGCTCGAGCGGCGTCTGCGGCGGCGGTATCGCCGCCGCCGCCGCATCCTCCTCCTCCTCGACCACATCGATGCCGACGATGCCGGCGTTCCCGCTAATTAACACGAAGGGATAGATGTATGCGACGGCTGCGCTTGGAGGCCGGTCAAGGTGCGAGGAGGAGCTTGACGACAGGAGACCCGTCACCCGGTAAGCTGGACGCCGGTCGGTCTGCTTCATCGGTCTTGGGTTGCATGTATCCATCCATATTGCTTGTTTGAATTCTACTCATGCTTGTGCGTCTCTGGCTCTCTGTGTCTGTTTCTTTTTTCAATTTTCAGGTGCGGTGGGGCTTGATGCGTGGCCTATGTCTCCGTTTCCACGTACATCTGTAGGGTACGTGAGGGCGATCGATCGATCTCCTTTGTTTCGATCTTCAAACTCGGTGGAACGGTCAAGCCGCTTGATCGACCGCCAAGGCGCCAAGGCAGGAGCAGCAGCATTAGTTTTTTCGAGCAGTATAAAGCTCCCCAGGTGCTGGTGGGACTGGGCAGTGCAGAAATAAAAACAATACTCGTACGCACCATACGTGCTGTGCTGCTACGTGTCGTGCCGTGAGGTGGTCGCCCCTGCCACCGTCGCAGGAGATGCGAGATGTTTGTCCCGTCCCTGAGCATGTCGAGCATGTCGAGCGTGCGCGCGCGAGGTGACGAGTGGCGCGCCCAATGATCAGGGCCACCGCCACCCCCACCGGAGTGGAATCTCGTCCCACGCGCGCCTGCGTTATCGCCATCATCGGTCGATGGCCATGCCCTCTTCTACCCTCCACTAACAACGTGCCCAAAGCCCGGCCGGCCCCATGATTGGGCAGCACTTGCCTGCTGACCCAAATCATCGTGTTGCCTGCTTGATTAACAAGAGTCTGAGACTGAGCAGGGAATCGGTCGCCGTAACCTGTTCGCAACGGCATCGACCGTGGTTTGTTTTTTCGACGTTTGGGTTTGTTTGGTCAGTTTAGGGAACACCCATGATGCAACTTTTCCCGCCAAAACAAGTGTGCTACCACATGTGTGAGAGGTATGCTAGTGTTGTATGGTACTATTACTAGTTAGTAGCTGATGAGCGTCTCGTCCCTTGGAAGCGACGGATCGGTCATGTCCCAACAAAACACTGTGTACAGTAGTACAGTATGTACGTATCAACTAGTAGGAGTTTCAAGGAACGGCACGCGTTTCCTCGTCATGCGAGTATGAATGTATGATCAGCATCAGTCGGCCGGGATTTTTAACCGGCCAAGGGAGCTACGGCAGGCGATGATGGTGTTTGCCTCGTGCCTATTTCATGATTGAGTGTGGCAACGAAGGCCTTCATGATGGATACAGATAGATACAGGAGGGTGGGACGGCCAGAATCGCTCGCTGGCTGCCTCTTTTCACTCGGCCGCACTTTTGCCATCACCAAAGGAGCAGATAGATAAAGAGCACCGGCGCCTGCGACGGGAGAGGGCCTCACCTCCCTCCCTCGTCCATCGGAGGCGTGGGAAAAGTGGGCAGAGACCACCAGCGCGTCTCCTCAGCCGTTGCGCACGCCGGGAATCCGTCGCGGGCGCTGCACCAGCCCACACCAAACCCAGGCTTCCATTTCGGCTGTAGAAAACCATATCATCACCATCTTAACAACAGAAATGGTACTCCTACTAGTAGAAAACAAGGCACCAAAATGTCAAGTGTGGTTGACATCTTCACACGGAGAAGAGCTACCCTGGTAAAGCCGTGAAAAGTCTGCGAAATTTCTTGCAACAGACATTGGACATCCGCAAAAGTCACAGCGCATTCAACCAAGCCAACACTCTTCCTCAGCAGCAGGCGTAGAAAGCAGAGCGGCAACAGACACACACCAGCAAAAAAAGAGAAAGGATCAGTCGAGGTAGAGCTTGACGTGGATGCCGTTGTCGATGAGCGACTGCACGACGGCCCTGATCTTGCCCTCGAACCGGTCCCGCTCCCGGGGCGTGTAGGTGCACGCGTACACGTCCGCCTCCTTGGCCCGCTCCGCCAGGAACCACCCCACTGACAGGCACGCCGGCACGTCCGACCGCGACGTCAGCGCCGCCTTCACGTCCTTGGAGTTGGTGCCCGCAACCGCCACCTGCCGGCACGTCGACCGGTGGGTCAGCGACGCCGACACAAACCGCTTCGAGATGAACACATCCAGGGTGAAGGGCTCCATGTGCGCGATCGTCCGCTGCTTGAACGAGATGTGCTTGTGCGGGTTCTTGGACCGCTTCTCCTTCTTGTACGTGTAGGGCTTGCTGTTGTCCTCGTCCATGAAGTCCTCCACGCCAAAGAAGCTCCTCGCCGACCTCAACACCTGAATCAATGAATGAATCAAGAGGTCAGAGCGGCGACTTCTATCTACTTTAGATTTTTAGTGAGTGGAGCTGAAAGCGAAACATGGATCAACAGACTGAAGCGTCCATTGCACTGAGTTTGAATTTGAATTGAAGGTGGAACATATATCAACAGAATGAAGTGTCTGAAGCAGGGTCAGAATTTGAATAGATTGTGTGTGAGGTTGCATCTCAGGTAAACAAACTTTTGAAGAGCTAAACGCTTGGTCTAAAGAGGTAAGCTAAATGAATTGTTCAACTAATTTCAGGGTTTATAAATGTACAAGACCTATACATGTTTGTAAACTGACTGCATAAGTCCAGCCAAAGAATCCAGAGGCAACTTCAAGACTTGAGCTCTTGCGGCAGCACCAAACTTTTATAAACAGTTGTATACCCGGGTGATTACAACAAGTTATACGAATGAATTCCTTCAATGCACTGCCAAGTGTCTTTACAATGAAATGTAGATGAAAGTGACTGAATTGTCCAGTGTATTCAGTGTAACTAATTGATGAAATGAATTGTGGATGCCGCTGTAATCTAAAAAAAAAAAGGTAATCCGTACACTGAATCAGGTACAGTTGCAATAGATTGTTAAACTTAAAGCCATTATTTAGCCAGTATATACATAAGACTGACATGCATAGGGTAGTAAGAATGACTGGAAATGCTTTACTAGACCTGTTTGACATAACTTTGAGCCAAGGTTCGAAATTTTGAACGAATCTTTGGTGGGATGTGTCTCAAGTAAGTGAATTTTTCAGCTCATTAATGAACATCTAAATTGTGCTGGAAATATAAATGATTGTAGAAGGACAACAAATGTTTGGCTCATGCAGCCACAGGAAACTTGTAGCCTTCAGACAGTATCACATACTATGCAGGTATGCAGTCACTGCAAGTAGTCTAGATTTCAGACAGGATTACATTAGTTTATTCATAAGCATTACCAAGCTATCTTGTTATTACAAGCATTTCTAAGTTATCACAACAAAAATTCTAGTAGCTAATGCCAACTAATTTTCATCAACATATCCAAGTTGCTAAAATTCAAGCACTATAACAACATAGATGCTTCAAGGGTTGATTATCACCAGATAACAGGCAGAGAATAAAAATGTGTTTTATTACCTGCCCGCTGTGAAATTGACTTGAACAAGCATACATTGCTTCAGCTGGATGCCCTTCCCGTAGGACATGCGCTCCCCTCCTCCATGACTGACTCAAGATGTTCTTCAGCATCTTTATCTCAAGCACCCTCAATGCTCAACAAATACTAAGCATGGATTACTTGTAGCATAAGCTCCAGGTCACTGTGCAAGAAAGGAAGTTATTTTAGAGCTCAAAATTCTTCAGCTAATTTGCTTCACAGTGGCAGTCCTACACAACAAAGCCACACATTTGTAGTTCCTACAAGATGACGACTCATCAGACACCAGGGGCAGATCTTAAGTGGGGATACTAGTGCTCTGAATCAAATTGGGACAAATTTGAAGCAATATTTGAGATAAACTGCAACAATTACTTGGGTGAGTACTACTCAGGATGTAATGTGGCAATGGGGCAATAGCCGCGTCAGCCGCATGGCAGTTATGTGGGTTTTGCGCCAGCCACTTAGGGCCAGTTCTTTCTGCCTCATAATTCTGGAGAATTATAATTCTAGGAAACTGCCTACAGAATTGTCTGCCCACAGAATTGCCTGTCCAGTTCTTTTCTGTTATTCTAGCCTGTGATTGTTGTATGAGTTGTCTGTTGAAATGTCTGCAATGCCCCTAGATTGAAGTGAGTGATGAATTGGTAATGCCTAGTTATTTCGGTCAGTTTCATGTCTAATATGAACACGAAAACGAGCTGCAAATCTCATAAAATATATAATATTACAATAGTTTCCCCCGGAGTGCTCATTAAACTTAGTAAACAAATTAGCTTGCCCTACATCGGACAAAGTGGTGTTTCCTATGGCGCGGTGGTTTGCTCGCACCTCCTCTACGCACACATCCATATATATGGAATGAGCCGCAGCATCCCAAATTGCTTTCTGCTTCCCTTTATCCATCTACAACATTCACATGTCAATGTTTTAATCTATAGAAATACATTCCTTACAGATTGTCCATACAATTTTTTTGCTAAATGTTGCATATTCAAACCAGTAAATACAATTTAACTAACAAGTTAACATACAATTATTTTACTGCATCCCAAATAGGTGGTGGCTGGGCAGAGGGGCATATTCGAATACACTTTAACTAACAAGTTAACATACAATTTAACTAACCAGTAAACCTATTCCAATTTTTTTACTGCATCCATCAATCCATATTCGAGGGAGACAGAAGGGAACTCACCAGCAGCAGGCGCGGTGGTGGCTGGCCGCAGAGGAGACGGGGCAGCTGGGCGCGGTGGTGGCGGCCTGCTTCCGGGCGGAGGGAAAGGAGGGCCGGCCAGGGAGGATTCGAGCAGGAGGGCGGCCGGGGAAGGACTTGGGGAGGGGCGGCCGGGCGAGGAGGAGACGATGAGGAGGGCAGCCGGGTCAGGGCGGTGTCCTGCTTCCGTGGTGAGCAGCAGCGGCGGCCGGCGGCGGGGAGCAGCCTGGCGGCGCCAACCCTAGCAGAACGAAGGTTGGGGACGAAAGGAGTTTGCGGGCACAGGAGGAAGGAGTTGCGCTCGGGTCTGTTGGGTCGGGGAGTGGCATTTTGGCCATAATTTCAGTGCCCAATAGGGGTACTTGTTTAAAACGAACAGTTTTATTTTGTGGGATTGCCCAGAATTGCCAAAAATTGGTCATTCTAGATTGCACTTGCAATTGTGAGCTGATTGTGGACAAGCTCACCAATTGCATGGAGTACTCTATGGAAATACCGGCTAACAACTTCCCCGGATCTACCAAAATTCCCTCCAATTACCCTATTCCTGACATTATGACCAACGGTGTGCAAAAACATTGCTACTTGTTGCTCAATAGACATATGGACCGTGTCTTTTAGCAAATTGCGATCTCTAAAGAGTTGACAAAACCGAAAGAATGGTGCCCTCCGAAGCCTGAGCATGTTCACACTAATTGTATCATTTTTCCATACTTTGTTATCAAAGTACTCTCTTCTCATCCTATCTCTCTCATCAATTGGGGCATATGTAATTGCTTCTCTCCTTTTTTCTTTTTCTAGATTGAACAACCAAAGCTATCATATTGGTAAACCATTGTGCCATTGCCGCACAAATTAACGTCTTTGTCTTTTTGTCCATCTACAATATAATAGTACAAATGATATAACTTCAATAGGAACAAGTCAACATGCACATTCTCTGTCAAGCAGTAAATAGGAGAAGAGTTACCTCAGATTTTGGGGAGAAATCAACAATAGGAAGATGTAGTAGTCCCTGACTTCCCTGTCGCCTTTGACCTGAGCTGCTGCAGCACAAAAAAAACAACAAAAAAAGATTAGCATGTTGGATAGAAAATCAATGGAGAAATCACGTATTAGTACATATGGTCCGTGCAGCACGCGACATCCACTGGGCTCCGGCGGCCGCGCGCGGCACTCACCGGTGTTGACCGCCGCCGCCATGTGACCTCTGATGGCAGATGAGGAGCGGAGGAAAGGAAGGAGAGAGTCACGACGCTGCGCACTCACCGTCGTCGCCGGGCTTCGATCTGCCGGCGCCGCTGCGCACTCACCGCCGTCGTCGGGCTTCGATCTGTCGCCGCCGCTGGAACGGAGAAAAGAGAGATGGAAAGGGGAAAAGAGATAGGGTTGCCCTTTTGTGGTAGGTGAATGAAACGAGACGGCGCCGAAAAACGTTTCGCGGGCTCTCTTCGGGCCCCCCGCGCGCGCGGGATGCCCACATCCGCGAGATTTTCGCGGACCCGCGGAGCCGAGTTTTGGAGGAATATTCGAAGCATCTGGTCATCCCTATCCCAACTCGTCCGTGAAACAAACGACCGCCATCCACCTAAAAAACGGCTATCCCTGTCCCATAGAGGGATAGCCCAGCATCCAAACGCATCCTACCACTAGCTCGCTCTCCCTGGCTCTGGCCGCGTAGAGTAGAGTACATTGTACATGCGGTTGGTCTCGGTTTCAGATGGCTGGTGGATCATTACGCCGGGGTGTCGTAAGTCGTACACCCGGCTCGTCGTCGGGTTCCCTTGTCGACGGAAGCTAGCTTTTCCCACTGCGCTGCTAGCGCTAGACGCTGGTACAGGGGCCATTGAACGCCCGCATTCATGCCTGTCGCCTGCCTACCTCGTGACATGCTGCATGCATGCGATCGCCGGTAGGTAGCTCAGGTCAATGCCGTGGAGGAGGAGAGAACACGCATACCGGTAGGGGTAGGCCAGCCAGGGAAGGAATCACATATCTCGTAGCCGTAGCCATGAAGGTCGATCCGCTGCCGAGGTTCGTCTAGAACTGTAGCACCGGCAGCAGTTTCTCTGACGGGTCGTCATGCAACAGTTTCTCACGTAAGCACTCCTGTGCTGCGCCCTTGTGCCCTGTTGATCGTCGGGGACTTGGAGTAGTCGCGGCGGCGTTTCTCTGACTTGGAGCTGCAGCGTGCAGCTTCTTCTAGAATTCTACTCTTTTTTCTTCCTTGGAGTAGAATATCACGAGCATGTTAGGAGCAGAGCCACTCGCTCGGAAAGTTTATACAGTAAAAACTTGGGAGAGAGTGGCCAGCGGTACGACTTACTGCGACTTCGGCAGTCACGTAGGGCCGGCGAGAGACATCGCGGAGTCGAAGCCATGTCACGGCATGGCGAGTTCTTGCTCGTGCCATTTACTCCGCCGCAGTGCGCGCGTCAGTGCATTAAGGTGGCCTTTGTTTGGGTTACAGATTGTGATTCCCGGATTCTAGCCTAGTCAAAATCGGATTCACAAACAAAGAGGCAGATTCGTAGGCCAGCTGCCCAGAATCGATTCTGCTAATTGCACTGGACAGCGGGCGGAAGCTGGAATCTGCGATTTTGCTGATTCCGGAGCTGCCACTAACCCCCTTTCAGGCCCCCTTTGTTTGGGCTACAGATTCCTGAGAATCACTTTGCTATGGATTTCTGAGAATCAGCTGTGGCTCTGGATTCCTAAGAATCAGAATCTGGTTGTTTGTTTGCCCTGCTGTTTGTCAGCTTTAGCAGTTGTGGGTGTTGTGAAATGTCAGTAACACCTTCGACTGCTGACTGTGATGTTTATATGCAGATCAAAGCACAAGTTATATGTTTTGACTTGATAAAGTGAAAACTAGCACAAAAACACAATATATAGAATATATTTATGGAAAAATGACATGATGGTATGAATATATCATCCGACACAAACATAGGAAAAGTAACATCCAAAAAAAGAATCAACCCTCGTAGTCTTCCATACGAAATATATCATCCATATATGGACCAACCATCAGTCTTACATACGTGCACATATCATCCAAAATATGTACTAAACATCATAGTCTTACATACGTACACATATCATCCAAAATATGCACCAATCATCATAGTCTCATCAAATAATATGTGAAACTATACTTGATCCGCCATCAATCCATCAGCAATTTACAGAACATTCAGCATGGAATCAAGGCCTATTACTAATCTGAACAATTACTAACCTATTACTAAATCTGAACAATTACATTTTTTGGGACTGAACAATTACCTTTTCTCCTCACAGGAAGGAGATGGGGCAGAGCTGGTGCAGTCAGGGAGGACGTGGAGACGGGGGGCAAGGGGGACCTCCGGCGTGGTGCGTGGGCCGGCGACCTGGCTGGCCAAGGGGCCGGCGACAGGGCGGCTACGGGGCCGGCGACGGGGCGGGGGAGGGTCGGCGACGGGGCGGGGGCGGGCCGGCAACGGGGCGGGGGAGAGACGGGGCCGGCGACGGGGCTTGCGAAGGTGGCGGCGGGCGAACCCTAGAGAGCCATCGACGGGGGCTGTTCGGTGTGGATGAGATGCGAACTGACGAAGGAAGGACTCGTCGATGGAGAAGTTGAGCTGGGGGAGGCGGTGGCATTTCCATTGTAATAACGGGGAGAAGTTGGCCCATATTCAGGAATCTGTAGCCCAAACAAAGGGGGCCTAACGCGGCTCACCAACTCATTCGCTTCCACGCAGTTACTCCTCCCACTTCCCCCCGCCATCCGTCTCCAGTCTCCCTGTCGCTCTCCGTCGCCGACCCGCTCTTCCTCTTCCTCTGCGACTTCGCTGCCGCGGCAGCAGCGGTTTACTACCGCGTGCCACGCCGTATTAAACCGCCGGCGTCGCAGCGCGGCCCAGGGAGTGGGCACGGCCCTGTGCGCGGGATGCTCTTTGCCCCCCGCGCCACGAGATCAATCCGCCCGCCCGGACCCTGCTCATATAATGCTCATGCGTCGCCCTTCTGGACTGTTGCCATGTAGCAGCTAGGTTGGTGGCGCTGGCATGGCGGCAGCCCAACAAGGGAACGTGGAGCAGGCCGTGAACGGAGCGCAAGAACCGGGCAAGGTCGGCGGCGAGGCTCCCGAGGCGGCGTCGGCGCCCAAGGCCGCGGCGGCCGCCACCGCTGCTGCGCCGCATCACCGGCGATCCAAGAGGTCTCTGCCGCGCCTTTGCCGGGTTTTTCTCCGCCTTGGTTTTGCTTGCCGCTCATCTCAAACCTGGTTCTCTTTTTCTGTCTGTGTCCATTGTCCAGTGCTTCTTCGGGCAGGAACCTGGAGACTTGCAAGCATGTCACCATGGAGCAACGCTTCAACCAAGCACAGGTGATGCTTTCATGAGCGGAGATTACTGATCAAGCAAGCACATGTGCAAATTACTGATCGGATTCTGTGAAAATTCCATGGCAGAACCCGCCGGACCCGAGGAAGTCTTCTTGCTCCACGGATGGTTCTTCGGTTCACCGGGCACCGCCGAGGGATCAACGGACGAGCACGGCCACGGCGTCGCCGAACCACCGCGTCTCGCTGGAGAATGACGTGAGTACAAAAAGAACAATTAGCCGCTGTTCTCCTGACGCTATGGTGCACCACGGCTTCTTTTTTGCGTCTGAGTAATTGGTGTTGGCAATTGCTGGATCGTGGCAGGTCTCGCAGCTGCAGCTGCATCTGCATCAGGAGAGGTCCATCCGGATCATGCTTGACCGGGCGATCGGCCGGGCTTCCAGCACTCTGTCTCCTGGTCATCGGCACTTTCCAGCTCAGGTACCGTTCATCTCCTACAGTTTCTACTGCACAATGACAACGACAAAATTCCTCCAAAAAACTGTTTACATTTCCATCCATGATTTTTATTTTACTTCCAATCGTCAGGCTAGTGTAATTTTAGCATTTTGTTGAATAGAAGCAGTGCAATTGTCGGGTGAAGATAGCACACAGGGGAAAGTGTCACCTCACACTCCATGCTGTTCCAAGCACAGTTTTTCAGATATTCGCAGAAAAAAAGTGCAATTTCAGATGGCTGGCACAAAATGAGTACAATTTCAATTGTGCGCTGATGAGTGTGATTCTTGTTGCTATTCCTGCAGACAAAGGAACTGATAGCAGAGATTGAATTGCTCGAAGAGGAAATCGCGAACCGCAAGCAGCACGTCCTCTCACTCTACAGAAGTATATTTGATCAGTGCGTATCTGGGCCATCATCAGGGCAGAGTTCCGGTATTTCATCCCCGGCTCATGCCAAGAGCATAAGTTCAAGGACGAGACGACGACAATCGAGCATAATATCAAGTGCATTTTGCTCATCTAAGAAGCTGCCTCTCCAACCTTTCCATATCATGACATCAGTGTCGGAGTCGGGTAGGACGAAGAACATGCTCAAGACCAAGATCAAGCATGAATCTTTCTCCAGCGAAACGTTGGATGTTCGTCCTGCCTCCCTTGCATCAGATCCAAGGAAGGTAAAACATACAAAAGAAAATATAGTTTCTTTAAATACATACAAAAATTAAATGTAGTGTATTCTACTCTATATTAATTTTTTTATGTATTACTCCCTTTGCTAATATTTACAGTCAGATGTATGGCCTTTTTATACTCGAATGCAAATTCTCTGCATTGTTGTACTTTCAGGAGCATGCCTTTTGTCCCAATTTTGTACGTCTGAACCCGCTGAATTTAAATCAGGAGATGCTGTGATTAATGTAGTACTTTCAAGCAGAAAATGCACATATTGAACTTATTTTAACTGCTGTTTTTCCTTTGTTTTGCCTTTTTTTTCTTTACAAATAGCTGCCTTATTCAGGGAGTAGTTCTTTGGCACGTACTCTGAAAGATCATCTCTACCAATGTCCAAGCAAGATATCTGAAGAAATGGTTAGATGCATGGCCTCCATATACTGTCTTCTGCGCACGGAGTCACCAGAAAAGCCTGAAAAGGTTCGCTCGCCGTTCTTGTCAAGATCATCAACAAGTGTCATTCTTCCTCGGAGGGGTAACGGCGAGGAGACTAATCCATCAAGTAACAAAAGCATTGTCGAAGTATGTTCAATCACAGTCGAAAAGAATCAGACGCCGGATGTCTCCTGTGCAATTACCCACTACAGGTTTGTTGGAAAAATGATGATTATCGTGCTTTATATCCTGGAGAGTAATTTATTTACCGAATAATTGTATAACAAATTTCATGGTGTTGCTTTGAGCTTAGGTTGCTTGTGGAGCAGCTTGAAAGGGTTGATCTGAGTATATCAGAAACCAGTATCAAACTGGCCTTTTGGATCAACGTGTACAATTCTCTTGTCATGCATGTAATTGCCGAAAACTCTACACTGGTTTCTCTGTTTTCTTATTCTTTAAAATTTTGTAATTTTGCCAGTGTGTCATCCCACGTGTGATTCGCTTTGCAGGCATATCTAGCATATGGAATTCCAAACAGCTCTCTGAAAAGAATGGCTCTATTTCACAAGGTGAAAAGGATATTTTAGTTACAGTTGTCCCTGGAGTGCTGGAGTTCATAATGACGTGGCTAACAAATAACTCACATATTGCAGGCTGCCTACAATGTTGGTGGATATGCCGTGACAGCCAACTCCATTGAACACTCCTTGCTGTGCTGCAGATCCCCGCGGATTGGTCGTGTCCGTATGATTTGTGATCTCATGCCAAATCCTGAATTTAGATTCAGATAGTTCATGTGAAGCTGACAGCTTCAAATAAAATTCAAGACCCTAAAATTCAGTTTGGTAAACTATTCATCAAATTCACTGAAACAAACGGAACAACATGAATAACACGCTAGTAATCAAATTAGCACACTGAGGGCTGCCAACTTGTGTAAGTACGTACGACCTTCTATCTCATGCCTAAGTTTTGAGTATAAATTCAGATAATTCATGTAACATCGACGGCTTCAGATAAAACATCAAAAATCATTTTTTAAATTCTACATTTAGGATACTTTCTAGGAAGCGGGCTGTTTATGCTTGAAGAACTCAATACTTGTGAACCAAGGCCCTAAATTCAGCTTGGTCAACTGTTCATGAATTCAGAAAAAACTAACCAAGAACACTCTAGGAGTGTCAAATTAGCACAGGGAGGGAAACCTGATTTCTGGAGAAGTGAGGTCTGATCCAATTTTACCCGCAGTGGTTTGAATCGATACTGTCGACGGCGATGCGGAAGAGATGCGCCGACGAGAAGCAGCTGGTCCAGCTCAAGTTCGGCCTGCCGGACTGCCAGCCCCAGGCCCTGTTCGCGCTGTGCACCGGTGCCTCCTCCGACCCCACGGTACGTACGTACACCCTGACGCCGACACCGTACTTGATCGATCTCCTCGAGGCCTGAGCTGAGCTCCGGCGTCGCGTTGCGCTGCAGCTCAAGGTGTACACGGCGAAGAACGTGACGGAGGAGCTGGAGCGGGCGAAGCGGGAGTTCCTGCAGGCCGGCGTGGTGGTGCGCAAGTCGAGGAAGGTGTTCCTGCCGCGCCTCGTGGAGCGGTACGCCAAGGAGGCCGGCCTCCCCGCCGGCGACGGCGTCCTCGCGTGGACGCGCGACAACTTGGACGGCCGGGCCGCGCAGGAGGCCATCCAGCGGTGCGCCGCCGCCGCAGCAGGAGCCGGCGGCCGGCGCAGGGCGTCGCAGGCCTTCGAGTGGCTCCCGTACAACGCCAGGTTCCGCTACGCCTTCGCCAGGAGCATGGTCGACAAGCAAGCCGCCGCGAGAACCGGATCCTGAATGTCACCGTGCTACAGTGTTAGGATAGTGTAAAATCAAGAAGGAAAGTTAGGGATTGTTAGTAGATAATTAATAGATTGTTTAGTGTTGGTATTTACTGTAGATATAAATACTTTAAATTTAATTTTATTTCATCATCAATTTGTTTGCATATAATTACTATAAATGTATACGGTAGATCATCAAATTGCAAATTAATTTAAATTATTTTAGACATAATTATATGAATAGAAAAAAGAAAAGTTAGAGTATTGTAGCTTCTCTAACATCCCTTCTTAATGTTAGAGGATCTGGTTCCGCCGCCGCGGTGCTGGCCTAGATTGTCCTCGCCTTCGTAGCTGCTGGCTGCAGCTGCCGAGTACTAAGTACAGTATATATATATGGTTTTGGGATTGAGATGATGATGTGAAACTCAAACTAGCAATCAAAGCATGGATGAAGTTTACTGGGTCTCATCTGTAACTCAAACTGAAGATTTTGTGCTGCGTACGTTGCAGCGTTTTTGTTCTTTCTCCTCCTCTTTTTTCTGTTGAAAGAAAACGCGCCGTGCATCGCGCCCCACTACTGACCGCGTCATCCTACGATCGAGTTTGTGCAGGACTTTATTTGGCTGCGTGCCGTGGCAGGGTTGAACACGACCGAGGGCCTTTGTCAGGATGTTCGCCCTCCGCTCGCCTGTTTTGATGAAACACGGCCACCGTGCCTTTCTCAACACAGCTGTGGATGAAGTGGCAGCGCTTGTTGATGTGTTTGCTGCGATCATGGAGCACTAGTTCTTGGAGAGCGAGATGGTAAACTTGTTTTTCTTAACACAGTACAGACGCAAGCGTTCACATAAACACGCATACACTCATCCCTATGAACGCACACACGTATATCCTACCCTTATGAGCACCTCCGAGAAACTGAGCCGGCATATCATCTTGAGATTTTACGAAGTCATCGTAGGTATCTCGTAGTCGACGGGAACGTCCCCTCCCACTAAACGTGCATCGCCGAAAATCCTGAAATAAATCCAGAATAAATGTGGACTTGTTGTCAATGAAGCGTGTCATCGGGGAGGCGTCTCGATTCAGCAAATCATCGAGAGACGAGCCAACCAGATACCCTGGCACACCGTTGTGGCCGCCGCGGTATACTACACCTCACAACATCTAAGGTAATTTCCTCCCTAGGATATTTAGCTACCCACTCATCATAAGAGGGGCCATTAACTTTTTCTTCATCATCAAATTCAACATCTTCATCACTTGAATCATAAAGTTTACTATGTCTAACCAATCATACTTAGCATTCAAAGAGTATTCAACAATAAAAATATTACCAACAATTTTTTTCTTGATGTCTGACTTCGTCAAAGTGTGCAGCAGTGGAACGTATGTACGATCGGGAATTTGAATTCATATTCCTTTAGAAACCACTAATACGCTTAATAAACTTAATTCCATGGCCAATGTCTTTCTAGGTTTCTGTTGTGCCATATGTAGTATCAATGCGCCTCACAATATGTCTCTGTTTTTTATTCAGTTGAAGATAAGCTACGACATGTATATAAGAAATGTTAGTAAGATAGTAAGGTGGAACTTCAGGCGAAGGAGTAAAGAACGTACAAGTACAAGTACTCCCTCCGGTTCTTTTTACTCTGCATATTAGGTTTGTCTGAAGTAAAACTCTTCAAAGTTTGACCAAGTCTATATAAAAATTATTAACATTCACATAACAACACGAAAATCATTAGATCCATCTTGGAATATATTTTCGTATTATATTTATTAGATATTATAGATGTTAATAATTTCTAATATAAATTTGGTCAAACTTAGCAAAGTTTGGCTTCAGACAAATATAAAACGCGGAGTAAAAAGAACCGAAGGAAGTAGTAACTAATGATAATACTATAAAAATGTCAAAGTACAACAGAAGGGAATTTGGATAGTACGATGTACTAGTAAAGAACGTTGTATCAGTACAAGTAGTAACTAATGATTTTTTTTCATAAAGGAGTAGTAACTAATGATGATATTATAAAAAATGTGGAGGTACAAGAGAAGGGAATTTGGATAAAACTATGTAGTAGTAAAGAACGTTGTATTAGTACAAGTAGTAACTAATGATAATGTTATAAAAATGTGGAGGTACGAGAGAAGGGAATTTGGACAAAACTATGGTAGTAAGATACATACATGGATGAATAGCTGGACAGATATGGAGCGATCTGGGTTGGAACGTAAAGTGAGGTGCATCTCTTTATCAACTAAGGTGCGGTGGTACACATATAGAACTGTGTCCAAGAGTTACCAGTGAAATATGTTTTTGCTTGATTACTGGCGACATCCACAACAAAAGTGAACCCTTCTTTTGTCTCAAGCAAAGCTGCAACATATATTGCAATGCCCACGAGTTTAAGGTAATCATTTCTTGCAAAGCAGGGGATGTCAAAATGGAAGTAAATAAAGAAGTGTTCTTACAGAGAACTATGAACTGGATATTCTTACAAAAAGAAAATTGTATGTTGGTGAGATTATTTTCTGTGAAGACTATATTTCGTATGACGATGTGTAGGCTTAATATTGAAATGTAAGAATTGTGATGTTACAAAAACGTGAAAATTACAGATAGGTAGACATGAATATGAAATTGGTATCCAAACAGAATTGATGTATCCTTGCATACTGATCCAACAGTATGCAAAATGTCGGTACGAGTTCTAGGTTGGACTAATAGGAAAAATTTTGAAAACATGATGAAATAATCACATGCAATTGAATGAATGTTGGATCTACATCTTGTTTAGTCAATAAAGGAGCACGTAGTTATGGAAAAAGCTATAATGAACTAACAAGCAAATCAGACATCTGATGAACAAGATTGGAATAAGTATTGGAAACTTATCGTTCTTTCTTTACAGTTTGGCGTAAAAAGGAGGGAGAAGCAGTTGTTCTTCGAAACGTTGTCCTCATCGCACAAGCATCTGAAGTCGTAACAAATTGGGCACTAGAATAGTACCAACAGAGAGTTTAGTACAAAAAAAAGTAGTCGAACCTGATTTGGACGAGATTAGGAAGGATCCATAGTGACTTACATCCATTTCATGAACTGCATTTAGGTCCATTGGGATTTTCTTTTGTATCGTGAGTTGCAAGGGGAATGTAGATGACCACCGGTAGTATCTGTAGTCCTTGTTGACGATTATGGTCGTCGACTTCCGACAAGTGGTGGAAGCAATGTCTGGTAGGAGTCTAAAGAGAGTAGATCTACACGACGACAGTTGAAAGGAACAAGACGAGGGAGAAAGAGGAGCGATAGAGAATTTGATGCGTCTGCGGAGTGCACACCACAAAAATAAATGTTAGGTAACTCGGCGACACAACTTGTTAGGTGCGCACAGTAATAAATCATATAAATTTGAGCAACAGAATGTGCACAAGTTCGTACGTTCAAAACTGAAGCTACTGAGTAAGTTTGCTAAAAAGAAAGTCATTCGTAGAACAAGAACCAAAATGTTAGGACTGAAATTGAAATGAAATCATACAAAAAGCTGTTGAAGAACGAAATCGAAATGGTATCTGGTAGGGGCAAATTCATAAGGAAGGCATTGACGTCTTTCAACAAAATAATATTTCACAGTACAAGCATGCAAGTGTTGAAGAATAGAAGGATGAATATTTGACAGAAGAGAAAATCAAATATTGAAAAAAAAGGTGTAGCAATTTTTGATGGGAAGGACGATGGCATGAATTTGCGAGTGCTGGAGAATAGATGGATGAATATTTGAGGGAAAAGAAAATCAAAAGTTGCAAAAAAAAAGTGTAGCAATTTTTCATGGGAGGAACGATGGCATGAATTTGCGAAGGCGCGGGACCGGACGAACTGATGAGTCCACATCATGTAAAGGAAAGTAATTGTAGAGAAGGAAAACAAATATAGAAAGGAGAGGAGGAAACAGTACCGGAACCGAAGAGCGGAACATGACAAGAACGAAAGAAGAATAAGTTGAACAGTGTAGGGAACTCGTTGAACAGTTTGTGTAACAGAACGTGATGTGGCATACGCATAGGTAGAAAAGACATATAAGAATAGCCCACAGAAATATTAATTTAAAATAAGCACGTATAATGTCTCGTATTCAGAGGGTTAAGAATTTTCATCCATTTTCAACCAATTTTGGTGAGAACATATGTTTGGATCACATCGTAGATCAACGACTGCGAACATTTCCGTAGGTGTGTGCCCCTGCGAATTTACGTCTGCTAAAGATGCAAAGCGATACTTTTGTTCATATTTTACACCATATCCATATGGAAGTAGCCTGACAATTCCTATGAAAGAGATGAGTGGAATCAGATTCTCCTCCTTCTATCCCTAGAACTAAACGCAGGAACAGAACCAACCCATGCCATTTTCTATCTTCAACCAAACACAAGAACGGAACCGACCGATTCCTCGGAAATGGAACCATGACATTCCATGAATTTTGGTCCTCAAACCAAATACACCCTTAAGGCATATTTTACGGGTTTGAAGCTACAGGGTGTGCTGCAAGATTTATTTAGAAAGTCAGGGGAACTGGGCCTCACGGTGTAATTTGGGGGGGGGGGGGTTGATCTGGAAGTAGATGTTCGCACATGAACACGTCACTGTGTATTCTCAATGCCGGGGATGATGCACTGCAGCTCACGTTGAAGGAGACCTAACGAGAAGCACGGTATGCAAGCAATCCAACGGGCGCTTTTGTAGACCCGAAACCTCACACGCCCAAGAGAGGCCCAGTCAGGGCGCACGGCGGATATAGGCTGCCCTAGGTCGACCTGATCGCCCCTAGGACCTCGAGGTTCACCGTCTGCAACAAGATGAACGAATGAAGAACGAGGAAGAAGAAGAATAAGGGAGAAGGTAAAAGGTAAAAAAGGCATAGATCGATTTGTCGATTGTGTGTTGCTCAATCGGTCGTCACCTCTCATCTATTTATGAGGCGGATGGACTTCCCGTACAAGGAAATGACTGAAAATTTCATCCAAAACATAAAAAACCCTAATCTAACTCGGACAGGAATCTTTGGCAATTTTTCGGATCCATTCTGAGCCTCCGAGTGGTTTGGTCCGGTCTCACCGAGTGAACATGGCCAACCTTAAGAGTAACTCTAGCAGACCCCGCAAAAGCCCCCGACCCGCAAAATAACCGCCAAAATGCGGGTGGGGGCTGGAAAGCCTGCCCGACCAGACCCCGCATCCCGCCCCGGCCCGCAAAAAAATTTAGGAGGCGCGGCAAATTTCCGGCCCCAACCCGGGAAAACGCGGGTTTCCCCCTCGCGGCTGCGGTGCCCTGCATCATAGAGAAGCAGTTGGCGGGAGGGACATTTCAGCCCGCGCTCTTTTCCCCCTTCCTTCCGCCGCCGCCCGCCCGCCGCCGACGATTCCGGCCATATCTACGGGCGGAATCGCTCCGCGGGGCCACCCCACACCCTCCCGTGCCGAGCCGCTGCACCGCCCCTCCAGATCCGGCGAGAAGAGCCGCCCCCCAGTCGCCGCCGCCGCTGGGACCGACCACCATCGAGCGCACCACCCTCGTCGCCGCCCGGGATCACTCGCCACCAGTTAGTCCCCTTTTTTATGATTTTCGCAAGCTGTGTAGTAGATTGACGTGCCGGCGTGCGTGTAGATGGAGTTGACCCCGTGCGAGAAGTTCCTGCTATCCGATTCGTCCGATTCGGACGACTTGGATGTGGAGACCATGCTTGCGACCTTTCGGCAGCAAACATTGGTCATGGCGCTTGCCGTGAAGGAGCATGAAGACGAGTACCGAAAGAGGAGGCGAGGATCTACTGTCGGGCGTCTGTGCATTCTGCGGAATCGCCATCTTGGAAACAAGATGTTGATGCAAGATTATTTTTCGGAGAATCCTACATATCCTGCACACCTCTTCCGCAGAAGGTACCGAATGCGCCGATCCCTTTTTGTGAAAATTGTTGAAGCTTGCGAGGCAAATTGCCGGTATTTCAATTAGAGAAGGAATGCCACGGGCTTAAAGGGATTTAGTGCATATCAAAAAATCTCCGCAGCTATGCGGGTGATTGCATATGGCGTCCCGGCTGACTATGCTGATGAGTATCTTCGCATTGGTGAAGATAGCACAATTGAGTTTGTGCGTAGATTTACGAAAGTGATCGTTCGTGTCTTTGGTCCCGAGTATCTTCGGGCACCAAATGAAGATGGCACAAAGAAATTGATGGCAGCTAATGAGAGGAGAGGTTGGCCTGGGATGCTAGGTAGCATTGATTGTATGCATTGGAATTGGAAAAATTACCCCAAGGCTTGGCAAGGAATGTATTGTGGCAAGTCTCGTGATGCAACAATTGTGCTAGAGGCCGTAGCATCCGAGGATTTATGGATTTGGCATTGCTTTTTTGGTATGCCCGGCACACTCAATGATATCAATGTTTTGCAACGCTCTCATTTGTTTGCTAGGCTTGCTACCGGTGATGCTCCTTCTTGCGACTACATTATCAATGGGCATGAATACACAAAGCGGTACTATCTTGCAGATGATATATATCCTCCTTGGTGCACATTTGTCAAGAGCATCAAAGAACCCAAAATAAAAAAATAATGTGAATTTGCAAGGGTGCAAGAGGCACCCCGAAAAGACATTGAAAGAGCATTCGGTGTTTTGCAATCTAGGTTTGCTATTGTCCGAGGTCCTGCTCGTTTTTGGGATAAGAAAACCCTGAAGAACATCATGACTTGGCGTGTTATCCTGCACAATATGATATGACTTGGCATGTTATCCTGCACAATATGATTCTTAAAGATGAGAGAGGAATGGACTTAGAATTCTTTCATAATAATGTGGGTAGCCGTGTCAAACCAGCTAGAGACCCAAACCGCATTAGAGCTTTTCTTCAGACATACAAGGAGATTGAAAATGCAGACACACACTTTCAACTGCAGGAAGATCTCATTGAGCACCATTGGCAAAGGGCTGGACAGTGACTAATTTTTGTATTCATTTGTATTTGTATTCATGACAAGTTTCGTATTGCATTATTTTAAGTTTGCTACGGTGATTTGAATAATTATTTGTAATACGGATGGTTATTATTTTATGTTTGATTTGAATAATTCAGTTTGTTTTCGATTGTTGAATTATGTTGGATTTGAGATTTGCGGGCTGATGATTTGCGACGATGCAGCGGCGCAAAGAGCAGAACCCGCATAGCCGACCCGTAAAAAAGCATATTTCGTGAATATACTTTTTTACAGATCCGTTTGGAGGGTCTGCATCTGTGCCAGCCCGCGCCGGCCCGTAAAAGCTGTTTTGCGCGAACTGCATACACGTTTTGCGGGGTCTGCTAGAGTTGCTCTTATGTACTCTTCTGTGTCCCACTTAGAAATTCCTGAGTGGTTTCACTCGGTCTCATCGAGTGCATTGGGTGTCTCATGACAATTTTTTTGACATCCATTTGGTCTCACCGAATCAAATCCACTTTGTCTGTCCAAAGAGATTGTGCAGCTTCTGTCCCTAACCTTATTTTGGCTCTACATGATGCATACAACCTCGGATTATGATGATTTTTATATCAAAATCGACTGTTTCGACGAGACAAAGATTTTTTGTGTAGCAACTATTTTCATTTGAGGCCATCTTAATTGTGTTTCTAGCCATGCCAAAATCTGATGTCAACATATGCTTCGTTGGATTTATCATATCTTTTACGGTCGAGCTCTGTTTTGGACCACCTTCATATCCATCTTGATCTTCTCAAAGAAGGCTATCCAATGGTGACTTCCAACCATAATTTTGGTGTCATCTTGCTATACCATCAAGCTTCTCTTCATGATTGTGTCACTTTTGAGCATCAACACATGCCCCCTGTTTTTTGGCAAAGCTAGCTTGCCAAAAACTAACTTTCACCGAGTCCGTTCTAAGGACTATACCAACACTTCATTGGCCATTTTGTATGCTTAGGATGATAAGTATATATCGGCCATTGCATTCTTAAACTTTCTTGATGCAAACCTTGGTGGAACTTCCTCAATTCCTTGCTTAGTTTTCATCCAAGCGCTTGAAAAGAACACCATCAACAATTCGACAATAAAATTTTCATATACAATTGTGCATCTCAAAGCCATCTGTATTGTCCACCCTTTTGCTAGTATCTTGGATATAATTAACAATGAACTTTCCTCAATCCCTACTTTCGCTTGCCAAAAAATTCATTAGTGGCCGAAGCAATGGGATCCAGTTCGGCCTTACCTTTGTCGGTGACACTAACCATCGGCTATTGATACATATGCAATACACCATTATCAATATGGTAGCCGGATGCTTGTTGTGCTAACTCATTTGCTCGCCAATCGTCATGTCTAGACATATGAGCCATATTAAAGCATCCCAAGGTGAATATTACATCTAGGAATTCCTCAAGATAAATTATAACGAATCACCGGAAGCCTCAATATGTGTAGCACCTATAACAACCAAAAGCCCCAAACCGAATAATATGCATATTCGGCTTTGATTATTTATGCAAAAATATTTTGAGCGGCATGAGGATTCACAAAATAGAACCACAAGGAGATATATATAAATAACACCGACACCTTGACCATTGGTATGAATTGAACCATCAAAATATAATCTCCATGGTACTAGAGAAACCATGTGAATATAAATATTATGCATGACCTCTGTCCAATGCTCAGCAATAAAACTAACAATGATTTGGCTTTTCATACATAATAAATTAATGAGCCAAATCATATCCAGCCAAAGCATAAGCGCACTCACCAGTTCTACAACTATGAATTGGTCTATGCAACATATATTGAATGGATCAATTATAATGTCTCAACTCCACGTAAGCAATATTGATATAAGCATATTTTTAAATGAATGCATACCTTGTCTCGGTCTCTAATTAAACTAAGTACGATGTTAGAATACCACACCTGTCATGCTTAGATATATTCTTTGGGCGATAGATAAATATCGGCCATTACCACAAGGTTCATGTAAACTTCATCCACCAAAGCATGTATATCCAAAATAAACAAATGAAATAACAAACCAAATATTTAGATCCTTTGAATCAGCAACAAAAAATGTAGCTAATCAAATGTATAGTGATTTGGTAATACCCTTTCATGACCTAGGAAATTGTATTGCATCCATGGATCAAAATAAGCCAATGGGGGATAACCAATCATACCTGGTGATGAATTACATGGCATATGCATCAATGACATGGTTGAAGAATATGGATGATGTGATAACCGAAGATTCTGGTGGTTAGATGTAAACCTTATGTTAGTTGTTCATAGTTTTCACTATTTTCCTGCCTTCGCTGCACTTCTTGCAATACAAGCTTGCACATTATTCTTGTTTAGAGTACTTCCTTTGGGAACCCATGGCATGTTCCTCTTTTCAAGTTCTTGTGCACTACGCTTTTGCAATTTCTTATTTTGCCAATACGATAAGCCGAGCGGGCACCTCGGCTGTGATTCCATTTTGGACAAGGGTCTCTCTTTCTTGGCCTTATGCGCTCCCAACTTCTTTTCTTCAGGTTTGGCATTTTGGATTTTGAACAATTGATTGCATCATCTCATTGCTTTTAGTAGCCAATGTCAACACCTTAATTGTTTATTTGCCATTTGAAATCAAATCCGAAGTGGCACACTTACGACAATCTTCTTTGATGCGATATACTTGTTTGACCGGCTCTTTCTTCTCTCTTGAGCTCCGGACCGATTTCTTATGATTGAAATGGTCTTTGACATGTGATTGTTCATCAAATGTTGATCTTCTTGGAGCTAGATATCGGTTGTGAGACGGTCTAAAATAAGATGTAGAATGTGCCCTCGTATCATACTTGTCCCATGATGGATATAACAAATAAATTACCCCTCTTCATTGGTCTCTCAAGATTTGTTATATGGATTTTTCTAATGGATGCACTGACAGCAAAGTTATGGCTAAATATGAGAATAGGCAAATTATTTCCTAGACATACCTCTTCAAATATATTGGGAGAGCATAATGGTGATGTGACTTGAACAATATCTTGCTTTGCCTTTGGATGACTCCCCAACACCTTGCAGTCCTCTTTTCTTGATTCTGTGCATCACTACTTCGAAGATCTTTGTCAATCAAACTTTGTTCAGCTACTTGCTCTCGTCCTTTAGGCTCATCAATTTCTATGGGACGAAACTCATAGGGCAGGAAGTAGGTTCACTTTAGAAAAATCAAACACGGTTGTTTTGCCATACTTGCCATGCTCTTTCATAATGATACTTGCCTTTTTGGATATGATGGATTCAAAACACACACTAGTTGATTCAGCCATTTCAATTGTACACTTTCACTCTTCAAATCGTCATTCTTTTTTGCTTTTACCAATTGGCAAGACTTCTTTTCTTTGAGCCAATTTTTTTTCTATTTGTTCTTGACGGCGAGAGGCAAAATAAGTTTAAAGTTTTTTCTTAATTTCAGCCCACTCCGAATATGATTGCCCCCAATCAAAACGGTGAGTTAGCGCCTCTGCCACTTTAGTAGTCATCTTCTCCTTTGGCCTAAGCAGCCCGAGCTCCTTGACAATGCGAAGAGAAGCTCAGTGAGCCACTGTAGCCTTGGACGCGATCGCAGCCTGGCGCGCGTTGTGGCGACGGGGACCGAGGCAGCACACGACTTGGGCAGGACTGTGGGGTGTTGGGGAGGCGCGTTGGCGAAGACTAGAGTCGGGATGTCTCAAAAGAGGCGGCGGGGCTAGATGCTCTCCTCGTCGCCGACGGTTTCTAGCTGGCAGACCTGGCGGGTGACCGCGCCTAGTTGGACCTCCATGGTGCATGCGGGTGGTGGGGCTTGGCGGTGGAAATTGACTGGGCTCGCCCGTGGGCCAGAGAGCATGGGGCCAAACACATCCAGCTGGTCTTCGGGACCCACACTTTCCTTCTGCTCACTGTTGATGAAGTCCAGCGGGGCTGCGACCGCAGCGTTAGCCGCTGCCTGCAGCTCGTTGGCCATGCAGTCTACCGCGGCCTAGGTTGCCAATGGCTTCTTGGCGGCGACGAAGAACGCCTCCACCGAATCGCCGCGGGGATCGGAGTTGTCTTATGTGGCCGCCTGTGGTAGCTCTACAAGGGGGGCGGTAGAGTTTGCTGACTTGACGGCTCACCATCCGGAGCATTTATTCATTATCTTCAACCAGCCGGCGGACCACGTCAACGCTGCCAGGCGCAGGTCCATTCCGGGTCGATGGCGCCGTCTTCAACATTGCGTCGTGGCATGAGCATGACCATGCGGGCTTCGGCAACTTCAACCTCCACGCCAGGGTCGTCATCGAGAAGGTGCAGATGCAGTACTGGTCCCTGAAAGGCGTAGTCTCCTTCGCGACAAGGTGCGCGTGGACTTTCTCGACAGAATGCTCGAGCGTGGCGACACCAAGACTTTTGTCTGCTGGCTCTGGGCATGGGATGTCGCCCACATTCCCACCAAGCACATGCTATGGGTGCTGCCGCGCGTCGCTGGAAGGTGAAGGAGATGCAGGGCTTCTTGGCACCCAACCGCCGGGTGGCGCCGCCGCCCGGAGCAACGCGGTACGGCATGCTCATCCATGTGGATCGAGTCGAAGTTTGGTCCCTTCCTTCACGGACTTTCTGCTGACTTCGTCAATTGCTTTTTATCGCTTAATAGAAGGGAAATTTTCTCAGAGACTTTTTGTTCTGTGATGTATTTAAGGCTCTGTTGATCAGTTTAGCAACCTAGTTTAAGTACTAGCATCCCACCCCTACGTTCTTGTACTTCAAGATACTCTCCCCCGCTTGCTGCTCGCCTCAGCCAGACATGGCTTCATCGCACTCGGGGCAGAGCGGCTTGCCGTCTTCCAACTCCGACGAGGGCGATGCGCCATCCCCCCACGTGATCCCTGGCACGTGGACGATGGAGGTTTATACAATCTGGAGCCATCTGTGTTGCAGAGGGCTTGCTTTGGGGGTACTTCTCCACTTTTGAGCTTTGTTTCCTGGTGTGTTCCTCTCATGTCTTAATCCATGTATTGCATTTCCAGGGCCCCCAAGCAATAATTTCCGGCCCCATCCACCCGTCAAAATTTATTTCCCCAAAATAACTTCCACCAACTTCCCCATACCCTCGCGTTAACCAGCCAATCGTTGCTCCTCCTACTTTGCCTCAACAGAGAAAAGACCAGTCTTGTTCCTCCGCCTCCCTCTCTTCCGGTAACCAAATATCACCGGCGTGAGGCACGAGCCTGTTTGAACATGTCCGCCTCACGCGCCCTCCTCTCGAGCCCGCACGGGGTTGCGAGCCGGACCTTCACGAGAGCGGCGCCGGCCCGCCTCGCCGCGCCCTCGATCCCGTTCGCGCGCTCCGGCGCTCTCCGCGCCCGGACCGCGATCCTGTCGTCGCCGGCGGCCACTGTGCCGGTGACCTCTGCTGAGCCGAAGCGCCGGATCTCGCGCTCCGTGTCGGACTCGGCGCCGCTGGCGAAGCCTGCGGTCCTGGTGGCGGAGAAGCTGGGCGAGGCCGGGCTGGAGGTGCTGCGTCAGTTCGCGGACGTGGAGTGCGCGTACGGCATGTCCCCCGCCGAGCTCCTGGCCAAGGTGGCGCAGTTCGACGCGCTCATCGTGCGGAGCGGCACCAAGGTGACGAGGGAGGTGCTGGAGGCGGGGCGCGGGCGGCTGCGGGTGGTCGGCCGGGCCGGCGTCGGGATAGACAACGTGGACCTGCAGGCGTCGACGGAGGCGGGGTGCCTCGTCGTGAACGCCCCCACGGCCAACACCGTCGCCGCGGCGGAGCATGGCATCGCGCTGCTCGCCTGCATGGCCCGCAACGTCTCGCAGGCAGACGCCGCGCTCAAGGCCGGTGAGTGACCGATCGCTTCATTTGTGATGGTGTTTAGTTACGTCCGTTTTAGTTGCCATTGTTCCAGATTTTAGCACTATTTTTGACATCGACGTCCGATTCTGAAGGAGGGCGGCAGATTAACACCACAAATAATCTTTGGCGCTCACTCCTCCTCAGAATAGGAACACGTGATTAAATTTCCAATTTGGTGGTGTCACTTTAGTGGTGTTGGGTGCGAGAGAAAGGTAAATTTAGACTTTACATGGACATATTGTGTCTAAGACGGACACCTTTCAATACTTAGGATCAATGCTAGTAGTAGAAAGCAACGGTTGTCGTATCAAAGAGGGTAATAGCCGGCGAACCAAAGCGGAGGTGGATGAAGCGGCATGCTACAAAGAAGTAACCACTAAAGCTCAAAAGTAAATCTGCATGACGGCGATTGAATCTCTCCGTTGGAGCCTATGTTAAATTATTGCGTCCTATGAACACCGCCACGTCGCTAGGACCCGCATTTTTCTAGGCTGGCACCACCAAAGAAGCCGTCGTGACCACAGGCTTGCGTACGTGTCTTGATCCATGAAATAATTGTCCCTTGCTACCTTCTCTCCTTTTCTGTCAGCTCATACAGTGGAAATTAGATTTGCTGTTTTCTGATATAAGGGTAGTGATCAGTCAAGTAAAAACCACACAAGCTAGTAGTACGTATGATCAATTGAGGTTTGCTCGTGTGCTTGCTTTGGGATTATAGTATTTTGCTCTTCGCTTTACTAGCCAGCAATGATTGAGCCGACGATATTCAGGATAGGTTTTCTTCGAAAAATCAGCCTTCGACTTGTGAACATAAAAAATGCCCCATTAGCAAGTTATAATATTTAATAAAATTACCATAGAACGACTGTTCTAGGGTTTCAGCTCAAAAAAAGCAGATCAATTGTCAGGGTGACTCCACGAGAGCATTAATCTCTAGTTTGATTTCCTTTTAATCACTTTGTAATAGCTGTATGCACTCAAATCCAAAAATAAACAAATGTACCTCCCTCTTTGTGTTGAAAACGGAGGAAAAGTACACACGCATGACCCCCATAACCCAACTGTATCAGTATGATGAACCGTTACAACGGAAAATGAACAATGTATTTGGTAAGAGCCTTCAGATGACATTTGGGTTGTGATATCGACGACCTGCTTGCCGTGGGTGATTGATTGAGTACAGTATATTGCATCTTTTGTGTGTCTCTGAAGTCTGTTTGAAGATCATGACAGCTTACCAGTGTAGCCAAAAGGGGTGCATCAAAGCTGTGGGTGAGGAGTCTTTGCTTTCTGGGATTAGTTCAGATAGTAGGAAGTTATGCTTTCAACATCTTTGCGAATCTAAGTGTAATCACACACTGAAGCGTACTAAAGTGAATATGTATGAAAACTATTGAATGTCATGATTGCTACTTAGTAGTACTACTAAATAGCAGCAACGGAAGTGGAATATAATTTTAGATTCTCTGGTCCACTTTCGTTGGGCTTTACCTTTCTCGTGATAAGCGGTTGCAAATTCAGCAGGATGATGCCTTTTTCGTACTGAGGAATCTGTGCAAAACTATTTTGGCAATATGAAACTAATAAAATTTGATGGGTCCCAAGCATGATACCTCAGCTTAGTGGGGAATATGATCCCTGTTCAACTTTAGCATTTTCATCTGCTATGTGGCAAAAATTTAGTGCTACATGTAGAGGCAAAATCGGTCTATGATATTTTGGAACTTGTTGCTTTCTGGCACTTATGAAGCCAACAAAATTATGCGTTGTCAAGGAGGAAATTCGATGGATGTAGGCTGCCTTTGTTTTGCCTGCAAAAGTTGCTATATGATCCTATCTAACTATCTAGTAGGTATTTTCAGTTTTTTACCATGAAGTTTTAACGATGAATTCACCTCGCCGTTTAACAACCGGGTCCCCCAAGGGAGGGTGTAACAGAGTGTGGGGAAATCCTGTTGCTAACATTCAAGTGGGCATGAAACTTCAACCCTATACTTTTCCTATTCCTACATTTTCAAAATCCTACGAATCAAAGAGGCCCTTAGCAGTGTTTCCAATCTAGATATGTCAAATTGATTATGCTCCTATCTTGCATGTTTACATTGTCGCATAAACTTAACACTTAAATACTTCTTTTGTGGAATTACTTGTCGCTCAAACGGATGTATCTAGACGTATTGTAGTGCTAGATCATCTGTTTGAGCGACGAGTAATTCGGGATGGAGGGAGTAACTTTTAATCACGGAATACAAAAGCAAAAAAATTCCACAGGTGATGCGAGTGAACTCGTTCATTCTTACTAATAAAAGTATTGAACTGATTTCCCACAGGCAAATGGCAAAGAGCCAAGTACGTTGGAGTTTCCCTAGTTGGAAAGACTCTTGCCATCATGGGCTTTGGAAAGGTTGGCTCAGAGGTGGCAAGGCGAGCGAAAGGGCTAGGGATGCATGTGATTGCCCATGACCCCTATGCCCCGGTCGATAAGGCCCGTGCCATTGGAGCAGAGCTGGTGTCCTTCGAGGAGGCCATCGCCAAGGCAGACTTCATCTCCCTCCACATGCCGCTCACCCCGGCGACATCCAAGGTCTTCAACGACGAATCCTTCGGGAAGATGAAGACCGGCGTGCGGATCGTCAATGTGGCCAGGGGCGGAGTGATCGATGAGGATGCTCTGGTCAGGGCACTGGACTCCGGCAAAGTTGCTCAGGTGATTCGAAGCTTCCTCTTCTCAGCTTTCTTCTGGCTCGCCGGTGTGGAGATTTCTCTGAAAGGTGGAGGTTTTGTTTGCCAATCTGGATCAGGCAGCTCTTGATGTTTTCACTGTGGAGCCCCCGGCGAAGGACAACAAGCTGGTTCTTCATGAGAATGTCACTGTCACGCCCCATCTTGGAGCAAGCACAGTGGAGGCGCAGGTCGGCGTCTTGGCTACGATAAATGTTTCAGTGGATGTAATCAAACCACTTGCCGCTCTTTTTGAGGTACCAACACACCCGAACTTGCCGCATTGCAGGAAGGCGTTGCCATCGAAATTGCTGAAGCCGTCGGCGGCGCACTGAGAGGTGAGCTCACAGCGACCGCCGTGAATGCTCCCATGGTCCCAGCAGAGGTACGCATGAAGCTTCTTGAGAAGTTGAGATGTCGGTGATAGACTGTGATTATGCGGCAAATCTTTCTTCTGAATCTGTTTCTTCCTTTTACAGGTCATGTCAGAGCTAGCTCCGTATGTTTCCCTGGCGGAGAAGCTGGGGAGGCTGGCAGTGCAGCTCGTCGCCGGGGAGAGCGGCATCAAGGGCGTCAAGGTGGTGTACACCTCAGCCAGGGACCCCGACGACCTCGACACGAGGCTCCTCCGGGCGATGGTCACCAAGGGCATCGTGGAGCCCGTGTCCAGCACCTTCGTCAACCTCGTGAACGCGGACTACACGGCGAAGCAGCGCGGCCTGCGCATCGCCGAGGAGCGGGTCTCCCACGACAACGCCGCCGCCGAGGCGCCGCTGGAGTCCATCCAGGTGCGCCTTTCGCACGTGCAGTCCAGGTTCGCCGGGGCGATCAGCGACGGCGGGGACATCGTCGTGGTCGGCAGGGTCAAGTACGGCGTGCCCCACCTGACCGTCGTCGGGCCCTACGAGGTCGACGTCAGCCTGGAGGGGAACCTGATCCTGTGCCGGCAGGTCGACCAGCCCGGGATGATCGGCAAGGTCGGGAACATCCTCGGGAAGAGGAACGTGAACGTCAGCTTCATGAGCGTCGGCCGCACCTCCCGTGGCAAGCAGGCGATCATGGCCATCGGCGTGGACGAGGAGCCGGACAAGAAGACGCTCGAGAAGATTGGGGCCATCCCGGCCGTCGAGGAGTTTGTGTTCCTCGAGCTATGATGGACGGGGGGCGCTCGCTCCACTCCTCGCTAGAATAAGTGGCATCGCAGCAGCATCATATTGGTTTGATGCCACGCGGAGTGGGGTGAAGTGATCCTTCCACGGCGCCTTGGTTTGGCCTCCGTTTGAATAAGAACGATGTGTGTGTATGGTATATGCTGTGTGTGTCAACCTGTGCGCCTAGCGCTTGTTTATGGAGAGTCGTATCATAGTATTATATTGTTTGGCTAGATATAATTGTTTGTGTGTTGCAAACTTGCAATACAGACACAAATATTTTGTATGTAATGGTGATGATTTACATGTCATTTTATTTCTATTTTTATTTACTTATAAAGACAGCAGGATGCTATAAGCCTATAATAAAGTTGGAGAAAAACAAAGTTACGAATACGAACTTAAGAGGAAGGGAGAGATTTGTGCTGGTTGCCAACCGGTAAATCAGGAAGGGAGAATACACCCAACTGGGAAAACTCCAGGGTAATGATAACTGGTGAACATCACCTGGGAAAAGGATAGCAAGCGAACTTTTTTGTGCACCTTTAATTCGTAAGAGCATCTACAATCGGGCGCACAAATCGGCCTCATACGTTCGGGCAGGCTGCCCGGTTACTGTTTGGTCACGATTTTTCAACCTAGATGTCTCTCTCAAACAGGCCTCAAACGTACGAGCTGACTGACACCTTATATCCAACCCAAATATGGGATGGATATGGGGCGTCTGAACATGTCCGCCATGTCGGATCCGACAGCCCGATCCCATCGTAAATTACACCAATTCCACCCCCTAGACCTGTCGGATCCATTTGCTATCTTCTTTCTTTTTCCTCCTCCACGTCGCTCGTCTCGCAGCTCCGCCGCCGCGCGCACTCCGCAGCCGTTCCTAGCCTCTGCGCCGCCAGCTCTGGTAGAGCAATCCACTCTCCTGCTGTGGTGGAGGTGTTTAGACCTGAGTATCTCGGAGAACCAAATGTGCAGGACACGAAGAAGTTGTTGGCTATTGGAGAGGCAAGGGGGTTTCTAAGAATGTTCGGATCAATTGATTGCATGCATTGGCAAGGGAAAAATTGTCCTAAAGGTTTGTGGGGAATGTATCAAGATAACACCAGAGATGCCACCATCATACTAGAAGCGGTGGCATCACATGACTTATGGGTTTCGCGTGCTTTCTTTGGAATGTCGGGTTTTCACAACGACATCAACGTCCTTCAACGATCTCCGGTGTTCAGGAGGCTTTGCAATGGGAAATCACCGCCGTGCAACTACACCGTCAACGGTCGAGACTACAACATGTGATACTATGTTGCCGATGGTATCTAACCTCAGTGGGTGGTGTTTGTGAAGACCATATTCGAACCGCATGGTAATAAACAGAGCCACTTTGCAACAATGCGGAAAGCGGCTAGAAAGGATGTCGAGAGGGCATTTGGTGTGCTTCAATCTCGTTGGGGAATTGTGTAGAGCGCTGCAATGATGTGAGAATCATAAACTTTGTGGTAGTTGATGACATATTGTGTTATTCTGCACAATATGATTGCCGAGGATGAGGGTGATGGTGTATCCCAAACCAATGATTTTGAAGCACCTGGAGAACAAGTTGAAATCCTGAAATATCAAGATGTGGCTCAGCTTATGAATTTTCAGCAGATGCATCAGAATCTTCAAGATCATCATATGTACACACAGCTACCCAATGATCTTGTGGAGCACATGTGGGCCCACAATGAAAACCAAGGAGCTAATGCTTTATTTGTGCACTTAGAATAAATTTTATGTAAACACTATCTATGCTCAGTACCAACATTTGTTATTTATGTACGACATTGACTTTTATGATCGACGTGCATGGATTTGCATGGATTTGAGAGTCCAGATTTGAGATATGTGAATGCTGGGAGTGAATTATAAGGGCCCGTCCGGATACACCCGCGGGCTTGCCCAGGAGCGTCTATAGACGTATAGTGGGTCGGATTTGCCAAGTCTGACTGTAGATCCTCTAAGGACTTGGTAACTGTTATTCACTTAGAACCATGTAAACCTAGCTGGAAATGGTTGAACTATAATTTGCCATGTTTCAAAATACCGTACGGTTTAGTACTTTGTTCCGAGAGTCAGTCATCCCAAAATGGAAGAAATTTAATTCCAGGATTCTCCTAAATCTTTTGGTGTCTTGCATGATCTGATCATCAGAATGCATGAACTGTATGGAATGTTGCTTGTCCTAATCTAGTTATCTGCAATCCACATGATATGGAACTGCAATTGCAATGGTAGCAGGAACGACCTTGCTTTTTTTTTTTTTGCAGAAGAGGAATGACCTTGCTTGGGCGACCTTCTCTGTTATGATGTTGTTTTCTAAGTTACAAAACCTAAAACCTGCTCGATGGTTTTGTTATGTTGGATGTGCCCCAAGAAGCTTCTTTCTTTTGATTTTTGTTGTTAATATATTCTGTGGATGCTCCCTATACTCATTTTGAAGTTTGGCAAATATCAATTCTCTGGATGTTCTTCATACATGTGGTGAATCACATGATGTTCAAATGTTAGCATAGCTAAGTTGTATGTTTGGCAATGACACAATGCACAGATCAAGTGTTCAGACATTGTTGTACTAGACTTAGTTTGCATGCTATGTATGGATGATTTGTGTTGTTTTCTATCCGAACTTTGATTAGTATCGGCCACTTTGCATGAATTTTATCCGATTAGTTAAAATGTGGTTTGAAATGTATGCGGCTAGCGTTGGATGGCCCTCCCACATCCGTATCCGTGGACTGGTCCCGTGTCAACGGACAGATGTGGGAAGATATTTATAGGTTGCCGTTGAAGATGCCCTTAGTCATAAGGATATAAAATGTTTGGTGTCAAAAAAAGCATAGAAAAATGTTGTCCCAGATTCCACGGGTGTGAAACGTTGCACGAGCCCTTCGGAAATTTCTTCGAAACTCCTGCAAACATAGAGTTGTTCTCGGTTTAGGTTCCAAAATCCGTGGACTCCTTTTCTTCTCAGGTCCCAATCGAGATCAGTTGATTCTGTGAATGGGTGGATAGCGAGGCAAAGCGAATGCCGTTCGTCTCTTCCGCTCCCCCTGTGCCATACCACGCGGCACGCGCGGGTGGGTCGTTACCGAGACCGACACGATTCATTTTGAATGGAGGCGTCACTCGCCGGATGGCAGGCACGCTGACCCCGCGCCTTCGCACTTTACAAAGCCCGCTCCCGCTCAGCACACACAAGGACCCGGTCCATGCACCGGGCAGCCCACCACGAGGCCCGCTATTTTTTCAGTTTTCACCCTCGTATCCATATTAATTGGGCCATGCTACGCGTCGTCAGGCATCCACCGCCTCGCGAGCCGTCCGATTGTGCCGTCCGTTCTTCTTGTTTAATTTCCTGCAACAACACTCTGGTTGGAAAATATTTTCTTCTCTAACTTTCTGCAGCAAGAGTCATGTTACAAAAATCCTTTTTCTCTAATTTTGTGTAACAAGACCTCTGTTGCAAAATCTTCTCTTCGTTGATATACCGCAACAAGACCTTGTTGCAAAAAATATTCTTCTCTATTTTTTTGCAACAAAACCCTTGATGCAAAACTTCTTCTTTATTTTCCGTAATAAGACTCTCGTTGCAAAACCTTCATTGCAATATGACCAAACATCTCCAGCTTCTCCTATGTATTCCTGCAATAATACTATTGTTGCAAAAACCTGTAAGAACGCCGACGGCTGCAACGGTGAGAGCACCCCGTGGTCTCTGCATCACGCTGTTTGTTGCGGTATGCCTTTTCGAACCAGGTGCCCAGTTCTTCTTGTCTAATTTCCTGCAACAATGCTCTTGTTGGAAAATCTTTTCTTCTCTAACTTTCTGCAGCAGAGACATGTTACAAAATTCCTTCTTCTCTAATTTTGTGTAACAAGACCTCTGTTGCAAAATCTTCTCTTCTATGATATACCGTAACAAGACCCTGTTGCAAAAAAAATATTCTTCTCTATTTTTTGCAACAAAACCCTTGATGCAAAACTTCTTCTCTATTTTTCTGTAACAAGACTCTCGTTGCAAAACCTTCATTGCAATATGACCAAACATCTCCAGCTTCTCCTATGTATTCCTGTAATAGTACTATCGTTGCGAAAACTTGTAAGAACGCCGACGGCTGCAACGGTGAGAGCACCCCGTGGTCTCTGCATCATGCTGTTTGTTGCGGTATGCCTTTTCGAAACGGGTGCCCGGTTGCAAGAACTGCGGTACGGAGCATTTTGTATGTTCAGATGAGATCCATAAAGAGATTGCAGGCGAAGGTTAGATTCAACGCATGGATAGAAGAGATAAAATATGCGGCCATTTCAGTAGAGAAAGGGATGAAGGAGAGAAGCGGTGTGATGGCCCATAAGACGTGTGTCAAGCGTAGAACCTCATGGACTTGAGAGAAAAGATCGGTCAGTTGACCACTAGCTTTTTTTTCCATATTAATTGTACTGATTCTAAAATAACATATTAATTGTACTAAATCAATGATAATTAATATGGATGTACTAAATCAACGACAATTATTATGGATAAGCGAGAGAAGCAAAAAAATATGGCCTCTCTACCAAAAACAAGCATAAAATAACAATTTTTATAGAAATTAAAGAGGGACTCTGATAAGTGCCACATGTATGGCATGCAGCAATTTTGCTTTGACTTTTTTGATGGTACCTTTAGTTACCCGGGGATGTGAAGTATGACAACTTTCTGTTTGGATGAACAGTTTTAGTTTTCTAGATTTTGTTTCCCTTTTTTATGGTAATTTTAGTTGTAAAAACGCGAGAATGGTGTTACTACGTGCCACACATATAACACTTATCATTTGGGTTAAAGAGAGGATTTCGGATGTGAACATTTTAGTTACGCATTACCTAAAACAGCGCAGTCTTTGGCCTCATCTCAAAACAAAAGAAAAAAATGTACTCATATGACATTAATGCCAAGATCTTCCTTGGATGTGAATTGTCGTGGCCTTAAGGGGCGATACATTTTTTGAATTATAAAAGCATCTCCAATAAATGATATAGGTGTATAAATAACTATCTTTTACATCATCAAGGCCTAAAAATGCCGCTCCAACGGATGATGTAGATGTATATATTTTTACATCACCTGCTTCAGATAATGTAAATACAACATTTAAAGATACAAATTTGCATCTCCAACCGCTGGAAATGTAAACCTAGATGTAAAACGGCCAGCCACGCGTCAACCAACCGTCATCATGAAAGTTTTCAACTATTGATCCCTTTGCTGCTGCCGTCACCGGTCGATTTCGGCCAGATTCGACGCCTCCTCGCCGCCCCGGCCAGCTCTAGCGCCTCGCCCTTGCCACCGGGCCACCATGGCCGCCTCCTCCTACCGCGCGGTCGTCGTCGTCGCTCCCGTGCTCATCTTCCCATGGCGACGCCACCGGGGATCCTCGAGGAGCGCCCGCTCGAGTCGGCTGCGGAGGATGGAGCTCGGCAGGCTCCACATCCAGTCGCCGTCGTGATCCACATCCACCACCAGCGGAGGACAAGGAGGAGACGTCCCCGGGCTATACGTGTGTTGAAAGCGGAGGCGCTGTCCGTTCGGCGCTTGATCGGATCTTCCGCGATTTGAATCGTGATACGCCCATTTTGCATCATGCTTTTATATCGATATTTATTGCATTATGGGCTATTATTACACATTATGTCACAATACTTATGCCTATTCTCTCTTATTTTACAAGGTTTGCATGAAGAGGGAGAATGCCGGCAGCTGGAATTCTAGGCTGGAAAAGGAGCAAATATTAGAGACCTATTCTGCACAACTCCAAAAGTCCTAAAACTCCACGGGAGTCATTTTTAGAATATATAAAAATATTGGGCGAAGGAAGCACCAGAGGGGGGCCACCCACCATCCACGAGGGTGGGAGGCGCGCCCGCCTGTCTCATGGGCCCCCTGGCAGGCCTCCGGTGCCCATCTTTGGCTATATGAAGTCTTTCTCCCTGGAAAAAATAAGAAGGAAGCTCTCTGGATGAAACTCCGCCGCCACGAGGCGGAACCTTGGCGGAACCAATCTAGGGCTCCGGCGAAGCTGTTCTGCCGGGGAAACATCCCTCCGGGAGGGGGAAATCATCACCATCATCATCACCATTGATCCTCTCATTGGGAGGGGGTCAATCTCCATCAACATCTTCACCGGCACCATCTCATCTCAAACCCCAGTTCATCTCTTGTATCCAATCTTTGTCTCAAAAACCTCAGATTGGTACCTATGGGTTGCTAGTAGTGTTGATTACTCCTTGTAGTTGATGCTAGTTGGTTTATTTGGTGGAAGATCATATGTTCAGATCCTTTATGCATATTATACCCCTCTGATTATGAACATGAATATGATTTGTGAGTAGTTACTTTTGTTCCTGAGGACATGGGAGAAGTCTTGTTATAAGTAGTCATGTGAATTTGGTATTCGTTCGATATTTTGATGAGATGTATGTTGTCTTTCCTCTAGTTGTGTCATGTGAACATCGACTACATGACACTTCACCATTGTTTGGGCCTAGGGGAAGGCATTGGGAAGTAATAAGTAGATGATGGGTCACTAGAGTGACACAAGCTTAAACCCTAGTTTATGTGTTGCTTCGTAAGGGGCTGATTTGGATCCATATGTTTCATGCTATGGTTAGGGTTACCTTAATACTTCTTTTGTAGTTGCAGATGCTTGCAAGAGGGGTTAATCATAAGTGGGATGCTTGTCCAAGTAAGGGCAGTACCCAAGCACTGGTCCACCCACATATCAAATTATCAAAGTACCGAACGCGAATCATATGAGCGTGATAAAAACTAGCTTGACGATAATTCCCATGTGTCCTCGGGAGCGTTTTCCTTTATATAAGAGTTTGTCCAGGCTTGTACTTTGCTACAAAAAGGATTGGGCCATCTTGCTGCACCTTATTTACTTTTTGTACTTGTTACCCGTTACAAATTACCTTATCATAAAACTATTTGTTACCGATAATTTCAGTGCTTGCAGAGAATACCTTACTGAAAACTGCTTATCTTTTCCTTCTGCTCCTCGTTGGGTTCGACACTCTTACTTATCGAAAGGACTATGATAGATCCCGTATACTTGTGGGTCATCAAGACTCTTTTCCGGCGCCGTTGCTGGGGAGTGAAGCGCCTTTGGTTGGTGGAATTTGGTAAGGAAAAAATATATAGTGTGCTGAAATTTACTGTCACTTGTTACTATGGAAAGCAATCCTTTGAGGGGCTTGTTCGGGGTATCTTCACCCCGACCAGTAGAGCACAGAGTTGCTCCTCAACCTACCGAACCTACTGAAAATGTTTACTTTGAAATTCCTTCAGGTATGATAGAAAAATTGCTAGCTAATCCTTTTACAGGAGATGGAACATTGCATCCCGATTTGCACCTAATCTATGTGGATGAAGTTTGTGGATTATTTAAGCTTGCGGGTATGCCCGAGGATGTTATCAATAAGAAGGTATTCCCTTTATCTTTGAAGGGAAAGGCATTGACATGGTTCAGGCTATGTGATGATATTGGATCATGGAACTACAACCGCTTGAAATTGGAATTTCACCAGAAGTTTTATCCTATGCATCTGGTTCATCGTGATCGTAATTATATATATAATTTTTGGCCTCGTGAAGTAGAAAGCATCGCTCAAGCTTGGGGGAGGCTTAAGTCAATGTTATATTCATGCCCCAATCATGAGCTCTCAAGAGAAATTATTATTCAAAAAAATTATTCTCGGCTTTCTCTCAATAATCGTCCATGCTCGATACTTCTTGTACTGGATCTTTTATGATGAGGACTATTGAATTCAAATGGGATTTATTGGAAATAATTAAATGCAACTCTGAAGATTGGGAACTCGGGAAGGTAAGGAGTCAGGTATAACACCTAAGTTTGATTGTGTTAAATCTTTTATGGATACCGATGCTTTTCGTGAATTTAGCACTAAATATGGACTTGACTCTAAAATAGTAGCTTCTTTCTGTGAATCATTTGCTACTCATGTTGATCTCCCGAAGGAGAAGTGGCTTAAATATCATCCTCCCATTGAAGTAAAAGTAGTTGAACCTATTAAAGTTGAAGAAAAGACTATCACTTATAATGTTGATCCTATTGTTCCTACCGCTTATATTGAGAAACCACCTTTCCCTACTAGAATAAAGGATCATGCTAAAGCTTCAACTATGGTTTGTAAGAGTAATACTAGAACACCTACACCATCTGAGAAAATTAAAGCTGAACCTAGTATTGCTATGGTTAAAGATCTCTTGTCCGATAATATTGATGGGCATGTTATTTACTTTTGTGATGAAGCTGCTAAAATTGCTAGACCCGATTCTAAAAATAAACATAGACCTGTTGTAGGCATGCCTGTTATTTCTGTTAAAATAGGAGATCATTGCTACCATGGCTTATGTGATATGGGTGCTAGTGCGTGTGCAATACCTCATTCTTTATATGAAGAAATTATGCATGATATTGCACCTGCTGAGTTAGAAGGTATTGATGTTACAATTAAGCTTGCCAATAGAGATACTATTTAACCGGTTGGGATTGTTAGAGATGTTGAAGTCTTGTGTGGGAAAGTTAAATATCCTGCTGATTTTTTTGTTCTTGGTTCCCCACAAGATGACTTTTGTCCCATTATATTTGGTAGACCCTTCTTGAATACTGTTAATGCTAAGATGGACTGCAAAAAGGATATTGTTTCTGTTGGTTCAGGGGATATGTCTCATGATTCTAATTTTCCTAAATTTCATAGACAACCCCATGATAAAGAATTGCCTAGTAAATATGAAATTATTGGTCTTGCTTCTATTGTCGTGCCTCCTAGGGATCCTTTAGAACAATATTTGATAGATCATGAAAATGATATGTTTATGAATGAAAGAAGGGAAATAGATGAAGTATTCTTTAAACAGGGACCTATTTTGAAACACAACTTGCCTATCAAAATTCTAGGGGATCCTCCTCCACCCGAGGGTGATCCCATGTTTGAGCTTAAACCATTGCCTGATACTCTTAAATATGCTTATCTTGATGAAAAAAAGACATATCCTATTATTATTAGTGCTAACCTTTCAGATCAAGAAGAAGATAAATTATTGAAAACTTTGAAGAAGCATTGTGCTTCTATTGGATATACTCTTGTTGATCTTAAGGGCATTAGTCCCACTCTATGCCAGCACAAAATAAAATTGGAAAAAGATGCTAAACCGGTTGTTGATCGCCAACGACGGTTAAATCCTAAGATAAAAGAAGTGGTAAGAAAAGAAATACTAAAGCTTCTGGAGGCAGGTATAATTTATCATGTTGCTGATAGTCAGTTGGTAAGTCCTGTCCATTGTGTCCCTAAGAAGGGAGGTATTACTGTTGTTCCTAATGATAAAGATGAATTGACCCCACAAAGAATTGTTACAGGTTATAGAATGGTAATTTATTTCCGCAAATTAAATAAAGCTACTAAAAGGATCATTACCATCTACCTTTCATTGATCAAATGCTAGAAAGATTATCCAAACATACACATTTTTGTTTTCTAGACGGTTATTCTGTTTTCTCTCAAATACATGTGTCAAAAGAGGATGAGTAAAGGACCACTTTTACTTGTCCTTTTGGTACCTTTGCTTATAGACGCATGCCTTTTGGTTTATGTAATGCACCTGCTACTTTTCAAAGATGTATGACTGCTATATTCTCTGACTTTTGTGAAAAGATTGTTGAGGTTTTCATGGATGATTTCTCTGTATATGGAACTTCTTTTGATGATTGCTTAAGCAACCTTGATCGAGTTTTGCAGAGATGTGAAGAAACTAATATTGTCTTGAATTGGGAGAAGTGCCACTTTATGGTTAATGAAGGTATTGTCTTGGGGCATAAAATTTCTGAAAGAGGTATTGAAGTTGATAAAGCTAAAGTTGATACTATTGAAAAGATGTCGTGCCCTAAGGAGATTAAAGGTATAAGAAGTTTCCTTGGTCATGCCGGTTTTTATAGGAGGTTCATTAAAGACTTCTCAAAAATTTCCAGGCCTCTGACTAATCTCTTACAAAAAGATGTTCCTTTTGTCTTTGATGATGATTGTGTAGAAGCATTTGAAATACTCAAGAAAGCTTTGATTTCTACACCCATTGTTCAGCCACCTGATTGGAGTTTACCCTTTGAAATTATGTGTCATGCTAGTGATTATGTTGTAGGCGCTGTTTTAGGACAAAGACTTGATAAGAAATTAAATGTTATCCAATATGCTAGTAAAACTCTAGACAGTGCCCAGAGAAATTATGCTACTACTGAAAAAGAATTTTTAGCAGCTGTATTTGCTTGTGATAAGTTCAGACCTTATATTGTTGATTCTAAAGTAATAGTTCACACTGATTTATGCCTACTACACTACCTTCTTCTTGTAGACATTGTTGTGCCTCCAAGTGCAGAGGTTTGTAGGACAGTAGCAAATTTCCCTTAAGTGGATGACCTAAGGTTTATCAATCCGTGGGAGGCGTAGGATGAAGATGGTCTCTCTCAAGCAACCCTGCAACCAAATAACAAAGAGTCTCTTGTGCCCCAACACACCCAATACAATGGTAAATTGTATAGGTGCACTAGTTCGGCGAAGAGATGGTGATACAAGTGCAATATGGATAGTAGATAAATGTTTTTGTAATCTGAAAATATAAAAATAGCAAGGTAGCAAGTGGTAAAAGTGAGCACAAACGGTATTGCAATGTTAGGAAACCAGGCCTAGGGTTCACACTTTCACTAGTGCAAGTTCTCTCAACAATAATAACATAATTGGATCATATAACAATCCCTCAACATGCAACAAAGAGTCACTCAAAGTCACTAATAGCGGAGAACAAACGAAGAGATCATGGTAGGGTACGGAACCACCTCAAAGTTATCCTTTCTGATCGATCTATTCAAGAGTTCGTAGTAAAATAACACAAAGCTATTCTTTCCGTTCAATCTATCATAGAGTTCGTACTAGAATAACACCTTAAGACACAAATCAACCAAAACCCTAATGTCACCTAGATACTCCATGTCACCTCAAGTATCTGTGGGTATGATTATACGATATGCATCACACAATCTCAGATTCATCTATTCAACCAACACAAAAAACTTCAAAGAGTGCCCCAAAGTTTCTACCGGAGAGTCAAGACGAAAACGTGTGCCAACGCCTATGCATAAGCTCACGAGGTCACGGAACTCGCAAGTTGATCACCAAAACATACATCAAGTGGATCACGTGATATCCCATTGTCACCATAGATAAGCACATGCAAGTCATAAATTAAGTGTTCTCAAATCCTTAAAGACTCAATCCGATAAGATAACTTCAAAGGGAAAACTCAATTCATCACAAGAGAGTAGAGGGGGAGAAACATCATAAGATCCAAATATAATAGCAAAGCTCGTGATACATCAAGATCGTACCACCTCAAGAACACGAGAGAGAGAAAGAGAGAGAGAGAGAGATCAAACACATGGCTACTGGTACATACCCTCAGCCCCGAGGGAGAACTACTCCCTCCTCGTCATGGAGAGCACCGGGATGATGAAGATGGCCACCGGAGAGGGATTCCCCCCTCCGGTAGGGTAACGGAACGGGTCTAGATTGGTTTTTGGTGGCTACAGAGGCGTCTGGCAGCGGAACTCCCGAACTAGGTTATTTTCCTGAGGTTTCTGTATTTATAGGAATTTTTGGCGTCGGTCTCACGTCAAGGAGGTGCCCGAGTCGTCCATGAGGTAGGCCCACGCGCCCGAGGGGTGGGCGCGCCCCCCACCCTAGTGGACGGCCCGGGACTCTTCTGGCCCAACTCTGTTACTCCGGGGTCTTCTTTTGGTCCATAAAAAATCGTCAAAAATTGGCACGTCAATTGGACTCCGTTTGGTATTCCTTTTCTGTAAAACTCAAAAACAAGGAAAAAACAGAAACTGGCACTGGGCTCTAGGTTAATAGGTTAGTCCCAAAAATCATATAAAATAGCATATGAATGCATATAAAACATCCAATGTTGATAATATAATAGCATGGAACAATCAAAAATTATAGATACGTTGGAGACGTATCAAGCATCCCCAAGCTTAATTCCTTCTCGTCCTCGAGTAGGTAAATGATAAAAATAGAATTTTTGATGTGGAGTGCTACCTAACATATTTATCCATGTAATTATCTTTATTGTGGCAAGAATATTCAGATCCATAAGATTCAAGACAAAAGTTTAATATTGACATAAAGATAATAATACTTGAAGCATACTAACCAAGCAATTATGTCTTATCAAAATAACATAGCCAAAGAAAGCTTATCCCTACAAAATCAAATAGTTTGGCCATGCTTCATTTTCGTCACACAAAATGCTCCCATCATGCACAACCCCGATGACAAGCCGAGCAATTGGTTCATTCTCTTTAACGCGCTTCAGCCTTTTCACCCTTACGCAATACATGAGCGCAAGCCATGGACATAGCACTATGGGTGGAATAGATTATGATGATATGGGTTATGTGAGAAGACAAAAAGGAAGAAAGTCTCACATTGACGCGGCTAATCAACAGGCTATGGAGATGCCCACCGATTAATGTCAATGCAAGGAGTAGGGATTGCCATGCAACGGATGCACTAGAGCTATAAATATGTGAAAGCTCATCAAAGAAACTAAGTGGGTGTGCATCCAACTTGCTTGCTCATGAAGACCTAGGGCATTTGAGGAAGCCCATCATTAGAATATACAAGCCAAGTTCTATAATGAAAGATTCCCACTAGTATATGAAAGTGACAACATAGGAGACTCTCTATCATGAAGATCATGGTGCTACTTTGAAGCACAAGTGTGGTAAAAGGATAGTAGCATTGCCCCTTCTCTCTTTTTCTCTCATTTTTTTTTGTTTTTTTTGTTTTTTTTGTTTTTTTGGCCTTTTCTTTTTTTTTTGGCCTCTTTTTCTCCTTTTTTTTTTTTTCGTCCGGAGTCTCATCCCGACTTGTGGGGGAATCATAGTCTCCATCATCCTTTCCTCACATGGGACAATGCTCTAATAATGATGATCATCACACTTTTATTTACTTACAACTCAAGAATTACAAGTCGATACAAAGAACTAAATATGACTATGTGAATGCCTCCGACGGTGTACCGGGATGTGCGATGAAACAAGAGTGACATGTATGAAAAATAAGCATGGTGGCTTTGCCACAAATACGATGTCAACTACATGATCATGCAAGGCAATATGACAATGATGATGCGTGTCATAATAAACGGAACGGTGGAAAGTTGCATGGCAATATATCTCGGAATGGCTATGGAAATGCCATAATAGGTAGGTATGGTGGCTGTTTTGTGGAAGATATAAGGAGGTTTATGTGTGATAGAGCGTATCGTATCACGGGGTTTGGATGCACCGGCGAAGTTTGCACCAACTCTCAAGGCGAGAGAGGGCAATGCACGGTACCGAAGAGGCTAGCAATGATGGAAGGGTGAGAGTGCATAATATCCATGGACTCACATTAGTCATGAAGAACTCATATACTTATTGCAAAAGTTTATTAGCCCTCGAAGAAAAGTACTACTACGCATGCCCGTAGGGGGATAGATTGGTAGGAAAAGACCATAGCTCGTCCCCGACTGCCACTCATAAGGAAAGCAATCAAAGAACACCCCATGCTTCAAATTTGTCACACAACGTTTACCATACGTGCATGCTACAGGACTTGCCAACCTCAACACAAGTATTTCTCAATTTCACAATTACTCAACTAGCACAACTCTAATATTACCACCTTTATATCTCAAAACAATTATCCAGTATCAAACTTCTCATATTATTCAATTCACTTTATATGAAAGTTTTTATTATACCCATCTTGAATGCCTATCATATTAGGACTAATTTTATAGCCAAAGCAAATTACCATGCTGTTCTAAAGGACTCTCAAAATAATATAATTGAAGCATGATAGTTCATCTATTTCTACAAAATAAAACCACCACCGTTCTCTAGAAAGATATAAATGAAGCACTAGAGCAAATGATAAACTACTCCGAAAGATATAAGTGAAGATCAATGAGTAGTCGAATAATTATGAAACTATGTGAAGACTCTATAACATTTAAGAATTTCAGATCTTGGATATTATTCAAACAGCAATCAAAACTAAATAAAATAAAATGACGCTCCAAGAAAAACACATATCATGTGGTGAATAAAAATATAGCTCCAAGTAAAGTTACCGATGAACGAAGACGAAAGAGGGGATGCCTTCCGGGGCATCCCTAAGCTTAGGCTCTTGGTTGTACTTGAATATTACCTTGGGGTGCCTTGGGCATCCCAAATCTTAGGCTCTTTCCACTCCTTATTCCATAGTCCATCGAATCTTTACCCAAAACTTGAGAACTTCACAACACAAAACTTAACAGAAAACTCGTAAGCTCTGTTAGTATAAGAAAATAAATCACCACTTCGGTGCTGTTGTGAACTCATTCTAAATTCATATTGGTGTAATATCTACTATATTCCAACTTATCTATGGTTCATACCCTCCGATACTACTCATAGATTCATCAAAATAAGCAAACAACACATAGAAAACAGAATCTGTCAAAAACATAACAGTCTATAGTAATCTGGATCAAATGTATACTTATGGAACCCCAAAAATTCTAAAATAAATTGCTGGACGTGAGGAATTTATCTATTAATCATCTTCAAAAAGAATCAACTTAATCTCACTCTCCAGTAAAAAATGGCAGGAAATCTCGTGAGCGCTAAAGTTTCTGTTTTTACAGCAAGATCGCAAAGACTTCACCCACGTCTTCCCAAAGGTTCTACTTGGCACAAACACTAATTAAAAAATAAAACCACATCTAAACAGAGGCTATATGAATTATTTATTACTAAACAGGAACAAAAAGCAAGGAACAAAAAGAAAATTGGGTTGCCTCCCAACAAGCGCTATCGTTTAACGCCCCTAGCTAGGCATGATGATTTCAATGATGCTCACATAAAAGATAAGAATTGAAATGTAAAGAGAGCATCATGAAGAATATGATTAGCACATTTAAGTCTAACCCACTTCCTATGCATAGGGATTTTGCAACGCCCCGTATGTAACATGCCATATTTGTATTCCAACTCTTGCCATTTTCAGCACTAAGTTATGATTTTCCTTGTTGTTGGGTTTTTGTCTCCGTGTTGTTTTTGTCATTGTCATGCATCTCATATCATGTCATCATGTGCATCGCATTTGCATCCGCGTTCGTCTCATGCATCCGAGCATTTTCCCCATTGTCCGTTTTGCATTCCGACACTCCTATGTCCTCCGGTGTCCCCTTTTACCTCTTTTCGTGTGCGGGTGTTAAACGTTCTTGGATTGGACCAAGACTTGCCATGCGGCCTTGGTTTACAACCGGTAGACGGCTTGTCAAGTATCGTGCCATTTGGACTTCGTTTGATACTCCTATGGTTAACCGAGGAACCGAAAAGGCCTCGTGTGTGTTGCAGCCCAACACATCTCCAAAGTGGCCCAAAGCCCAGCCAAACCCCCTCCATCATCTCGGTCATTCGATCACGATCACGTGGCCGAAAATCATGCTCAATTTGGAGCCTCCTAGCTCCCTCTACCTATAAAAAGGCATCTCCCCCGAAATTCTCGCAGTCCAACCCTAACCTCTCCCTCTCCTCGTGCCGCCGGACAAATATCAGCCGGCCGGACGTGTCCACCTGCGCCGCCGCCGCCACGTGGCAACACGCCATTCGCCCGGCCGCCTCCCTTCGCCGCCGGCCCGCCGAGGCCCGGGGCAGGCCCCCAAGGCCCAGCCGCTCCTCTGCGCCGGTCACCGCCCTGCCCCTGCCGCTTCCCTCGCCCCGCCACGCCTCCGTCGCGGGCCGCCTCCGCGGCCATCGCCGGCGACCGTCCCTACCGGAGCCCGCTACACCGCCACGGCCTCCTCCCCGCCGGCGCCTAGCGCCTCTCCTCGCCGACCCCGTTCCCGGCCGCTTCCGGCGACCTCCGCAACTCCGGCCGCCGACCTCCGCAACTTCGGCGAGCTTCGTCGAGCTCCGGCCGCCGCAGCCACGGATTCCGGCGAGATCTTGGTGGACCTCGATCCGCATGCCCGATCTGGATCTGAGATTAGGGTTGGCTTTTGCCCTAGTTCTTAATAATTTTAGAATATTTCATCATGCCATAACTTTGCATCCGTGGCTCCGTTTTGGGCGTGTAGCATGTCAAATTGTTCGTCTCGATGAGTACTTCATTTCATTCCATTGCACCATGTTCATTTGAGTTCATCTTGATGCCCTAAATGCTGTTGCAAGAGTGCTATGCAATGTTAGTTTCAGATTCTTATCAGAATTTGGACATTTGTCTTTTTTGCCATGATTAATGTGTGCCTCCTATGAACTTGAGCCCTTCATGTGTTTTAAAGTATGCCATGCCATCGTTACAGGGGTGTATGCCATGTATTTTTTGTGATCTTTGTGGTGACTAGCACAAGCATGCAAAGTAGCTCTCGTAATGTTGCTGATTTCAGGGACTTAGAAATCTTCTAAGTCTTTGCCCTGTTAATATTTTTATGCCATGTATTCTTGTTGCTACAGAGCGATCCATGCCTCTTTTGAGCATGTTCAGTAAGTATGTTTTGGAGATATTGTTATGCTCTATCCATCCATGTATTTGTTTGCAATTATGGAGTGATCTAGGGTGACTCAATCGTGCTCTAATTTTGCTATAAAATGTTTCTGGCAGATTGTTTACATGTTAAGCAATTTTGCCGAGGTTGTTGTAGTTGATCCGTGCATGCTATGAGAGTGTTCTTGCCATGTTTAGCTTCTATGTCATGTCTACTTGCTGGGTGTATGCTTAGTTTGTCATGAAATGCCTTGTGGTGAGTGCATCGAGCTCGTAAACATGCCTACATGAATCTGTTTTGCCATGTTCTAGTTTTCTGCCAAGTCTGAATCTGTTAACGAAACTTGCTATGTTCACATGGTTGCCATTGTATTTTCTGATCCCTTTTGGCTTATGGTCAGTAAGGGACTTTTGTTGTATGCTTTGTGTAGTTTCATGTCATGCCTTGCTTTGCCATGATATGTTCCTGTAGCATGTTGATATCTTGCTCTAAACATTGCTTCCTGATGTTAAATTCCTGACATGTTATTTTCACTAAGTCTGTAACCTATTATCTTTTGCACTTTTGCCATGCTTGTTTGAACCTGCTATTGAGTGAATTGGGCGTAGCTCAGTGTTCATCTTTTGTCAAGAATATTGAGTGGATCACTGCCATGTGCTTTGTTGTTATGTTAGAGTGCAGTAGCTTGTTGTTCTTGATGCATTTAGATGGCCTCGTGCTGTTAATCGCAGCTTTGTGCCATTATTGTTTCGCTTGCCATTTGCAAACCGTGCATCCATTTCCGGTGATCTTTATATCGATTTCGACCGAAATCAACTCATCTTTCCAGCGGCACTCTTGGTTTTCCAAGTTGAGGCCAGGTTCAATCTTTCCTTCCCGAAACATGCATATGCATTGCATATCACATCCCGCACATCATGTCATGTTTTGCATCATGTTTCTTGCGCATTGCACCGAGGTTGATTGTGGTTCCCTTTGTTTGTGTTCTTGCTTTGGGTAGAGACAGGAGACGAGTACATGATCGAGGAACCCGTTGAGAACGTTTACGAGGATCAAGCTTACGTCAACTCGGAGAACTTTGCAGGCAAGATGACCATACCCTCGAAATCACTTCTATCTTTGCTTGCTAGATGCTCGCTCTTTTGCTATGCCTATGCTACGATACCTACCACATGCTTTACCATGCCTCCCATATTGCCATGTCAAACCTCTAACCCACCTTGTCCTAGCAAACCGTTGTTTGGCTATGTTACCGCTTTGCTCAGCCCCTCTTATAGCGTTGCTAGTTGCAGGTGAAGATTGGAGTTTGTTCCTTGTTGGGACATGTTTATTGTTGGGATATCACCATTATATCGTGTCTATTTTAATGCATCTATATACTTGGTAAAGGGTGGAAGGCTCGGCCTTATGCCTGGTGTTTTGTTCCACTCTTGCCGCCCTAGTTTCCGTCATACCGGTGTTATGTTCCTTGATTTTGCGTTCCTTACACGGTTGGGTTATAATGGGAACCCCTTGACAGTTCGCCTTGAATAAAACTCCTCCAGCAAGGCCCAACCTTGGTTTTACCATTCACCACCTAGTCTCTTTTTCCCTTGGGTTCCGCGGACTCAAGGGTCATCTTTATTTTAAACCCCCCCGGGCCAGTGCTCCTTTGAGTGTTGGTCCGAAATGGGCAGCCTACGGGGCCACCTCGGGGCAACTCGAGGGTTGGTTTTACTCGTAGCTTGACCTATCCGGTGTGCCCTGAGAACGAGATACGTGCGACTCCTATCGGGATTTGTCGGCACATCGGGCGGCTTTGCTGGTTTAGTTTTACCATTGTCGAGATGTCTTGTAATCGGGATTCCAAGTCTGATTGGATTGTCTTGGGAGAAGGAATATCCTTCGTTGACCGTGAGAGCTTGTGATGGGCTAAGTTGGGACACCCCTGCAGGGTTTTGAACTTTCGAAAGCCGTGCCCGCGGTTATGGGCAGATGGGAAGTTGTTAATGTCCGGTTGTAGAAAACCTGAAACTAAACTTAATTAAAATGAATCAACAGAGTGTGTGGCCGTGCTGATCTCTTTTCGGCGGAGTCCGGGAGGAGAACACGGTCTCGTGTTATGTTTGAACGTAGGTTGTTCTAGGATCACTTCTTGATCATAATTTATCGATCGTGCCTTTGCCTTCTCTTCTCGCTCTCATTTGCGTATGTTAGCCACCATCCATGCTAGTGCTTGCCGCAGCTCCACCTCATACCTTTTACCTACCTATAAGCTTAAATAGTCTTGATCGCGAGGGTGTGAGATTGCTGAGTCCCCATGACTCACAGATTACTTCCAAAATCAGATGCAGGGACCGATGATGCCATTCCAGGAGATTCGACTGAGCTCAAGTGGGAGTTCGATGAGGACTCAGGACGATACTACGTTTCCTTTCCAGACAATCAGTAGTGGAGCCTAGTTGGGACGATCGGGGACATTATGCATTTGGGGTTGTCTTTATTTTGGTTCCATAGTCGGACCTTGATTGTATCTGGATGATTGTAATGATATACTTATGCTATTGTGTGAAGTGGCAATTGTAAGACAACTATGTACCTCTTTTCTTATTCAGTACATGGGATGTGTAAAGATTACCCCTCTTGCGACATTGCCTATAATGCGGTTATGCCTCTAAGTCGTGCTCCGACATGTGGGAGATATAGCCGCATCGTGGGGTGTTACAAGTTGGTAATCAGAGCCTTCCCCGACTTAGGACCCCCTGCCTGATCGAATCGTTGGTGTTGTTGAGTATAGAAAAATGTTTTGAGTCATTTAGGATTATATATATTGGAGAGTAGGATTCTTTTTACTCCTGAGTCCCTTCGTCGCTCTGGTGAGGCATCCTGATGTAGAGTTTTAACTCTTCTCTTCTCAAATTTCACTAAAAAAATTAGGATCACGCGGGTGAGGGAGTCCTGGATTAGGGGGTCTCCAGACAGCCGGACTATATCCTTTGGCCGGATTGTTGGACTATGAAGACACAAGATTGAAGACTTCGCCCCGTGTCCGGATGGGACTCTACTTGGCGTGCAAGGCAAGCTAGGCAATACGGATATGTATATCTCCTCCTTTGTAACCGACCTTGTGTAACCCTAGCCCCCTCCGGTGTCTATATAAACCGGAGGGTTTTAGTCCATAGGACAACATACAACCATACCATAGGCTAGCTTCTAGGGTTTAGCCTCTCTGATCTCGTGGTAGATCTACTCTTGTACTACCCATATCATCAATATTAATCAAGCAGGACATAGGGTTTTACCTCCATCAAGAGGGCCCGAACCTAGGTAAAACATCGTGTCCCCTGCCTCCTGTTACCATTCGCCTTAGACGCACAGTTCGGGACCCCCTACCCAAGATCCACCGGTTTTGACACCGACATTGGTGCTTTCATTGAGAGTTCCTCTGTGTCATCGCCGTTAGGCTTGATGGCTCCTTCTATCATCGATAGCGATGCAGTCCAGGGTGAGACTTTTCTCCCCCGACAGATCTTTGTGTTCGGCGGCTTCACACTGTGGGCCAACTCGCTTGGCCATCCGGAGCAGATCGAAAGTTACGCCCCTGGCCACCAGGTCAGGTTTGGAAGCTTAAACTACACGGTCGATATCTGCGGAGACTAGATCTTCGATGGATTCGAGCCTCTGCCTTGTGCGTCACGCGGTCACGATGAGTACGATTTAGCTCTACCATCAGACAGTGTTCAGGAGATCGCACCGGCAGCCGCTCCGACCCTCAATTCAGAGCCAGTTGCGCCGTCCATGGACGGGTTGATGGACCCTGCCACGGAGGCCTTACCCTCAGCGGCAATCGAGCCGAACATCGACCTTACCCTGCACGAGAGCCGTGTTGTCAAACTGCCGGATCCTTCTCCGGCCACGGACTCCGAACCGCCTGCGCCTGTTCCTAGCGAATCCGTTTGGGCGCCGATCATGGAGTTTACCTCCGCGGATATTTTTCAGCACTCACCCCTTGGCGACATACTGAACTCATTAAGGTCTCTCTCCTTGTCAGGAGAATCCTGGCCGAACAGATTGGGATGCGGATGACGAAGAAATTCACCGCCCACCCACCACCCACTTAGTAGGCACTGTCGATGACTTAACCGACATGCTCGACTCCGACTTCGAAGACATCGACGGTATGGACGATGATGCAGGAGACAAACAGGAACCATTGCCCACAGGGCACTAGACGCCCACTTCATCACATGATGTATACATGGTGGACACACCAAAAGACGACGACGACGAGGAACGGAAGGATGCAACGAAGGGTTGTCCCCTCGAGAAGCAGTCAAAGCGGCGGTGTAAGCGCCGCTCCAAATCACGCCTCGGCAGAAACAACGATCATATAGACCCAACGTTAGAGCAGGGTGAACCATCCCCGGACCACGGCAATACGGAGAATCAAACTGAACAACCCGACTCTGTCAAAGATAATAGTCCGGACGACATCACACCAGACAGACACCCGGAGCAACATAATGCCCGTCAAAGGCTTGTTGCCACCGCGAGGAGTCTAAAAAAGTAGAAGCAAAGGCTCAAAGCTGCGCAAGACACACTCCGAATCAGATGGAGTAAAGTACTCAACTCAGTAGCGAAGTACGGCGGTAATCGCCACACCAAGAGCTACCCGAAGTGGAAGTTGCTACCTGAATTTGATGAGGAGGCCTTAGATCCCCCGCAACCAAAAATTAAAACGGCCATCTAGCCGGATAGATGACCTCACGACCAACATAGAGCGGCAAACAACGCCGCACATAAGCCAATATGCGATCCACGCGAGGGCTCGCATCAAAAGGACGGCACAACCAGATCCATCTATGGACCACGCAAGCGCGCTCCAGCATACGATGCAACACAACAAACATCCGAACAACGCGGTACACCCAGATACAGGGGTGCCGCACACCCCCTATGTTTCACCGACGAGGTGCTGGACCATGAATTTCCAGAGGGATTCAAACCCTTAAACATAGAGGCATACGACGGAACAACATACCCTGGGGTCTGGATTGAGGACTATATCCTCCATATCCATATGGCTCGAGGAGATGATCTCCACGCCATCAAGTATTTACCCCTCAAACTCAAAGGGCCAGCTCGGCACTGGCTTAAAAGCCTCCCCGAAAGCTCCATTGGAAGCTGGGAAGAGCTCGAAGATGCTTTTCAGGCAAATTTTCAAGGGACTTATGTCCGACCTTCGGACGCGGATGATTTGAGTCATATAACTTAACAGCCCGGAGAGTCAGCCCGAAAGCTTTGGAACAGGTTTCTTACTAAAAAGAACCAAATAGTCGACTGTCCAGACGCCGAAGCCTTGGCAGCTTTTAAGCATAGCATCCGCGGCGAATGGCTTGCCAGACACCTCGTCCAAGAAAAGCCGAGAACAATGGCAGCATTAACAAGCCTCATGACCTGCTTTTGCGCGGGTGAGGATAGCTGGCTAGCCAGATGCAGCACCAGCGACCCCAGTACATCCGAAGTTAGAGATGGAAACGGGAAATCACGGCGCAGCAAAAATAATAAGCGCCGGAATGAAGAAGACAACCCGAAGAGCACGGCGGTAAACGCCGGATTCAGAAGTTCTCGGCCAGGTCAGCAAAAGCCGCCCTCTAAAGGCGCCAGAGATGGACTGTCCATCCTAAACAAAATTCTGGGCCAAATATGTCAGATCCATAGCACCCCCGATAAACCTGCAAATCATACCCACAGAGAATGTTGGGTCTTCAAGTAGTCCGGCAAGCTCAACGCCGTACACAAGGGGGAGGATACACCAAGCGAAGACGAGGATGAGCCTCTCAAGCAAGACACTGGGGAACAAAAGAAATTTCCATCAGAAGTCAAAACAGTGAATGTGTTACATGTGATCAAGGGGAGAAACAAAGCGGCACTCCCAGAGAAATATGCCCAAGGGCCTATCACCGCGGAGTCCTGCCACTGGTCGTCTCAACCGATCACTTTCGACCATCGGGATTACTCAGCAAGTATACGGCGTGCAGGATGGGCTGCCTTGGTATTAGACCCAATAATTGACGGATACCATTTCACACGAGTCCCGATGGACGGTGGCAGCAGTCTAAACCTGATATATCAGGACACAATCCGCAAAATGGGGATAGACCCAACGAAAATTTGCCACAGCAATACTACCTTTAAAGGAGTAACACCATGCCCAGGGGCTCATTGCACGGGCTCCCTGCTACTAGAGGTTATATTCGGCTTCCCCGATAACTTCCGTAGCGAAATTTTAACCTTCCACATTTGCTCCGTTCCAAAGTGGCTATCAAGCACTACTTGGATGTGAAGCTTTTGCTCGCTTTAATGCAATACCTCATTACGCTTCCCTCATGCTTAAGATGCCCAGTCCACGTGGCATCATTACAGCAAATGGAAATATGGAGCGATCCCTGCGCGCCGAAGAGAGTGCGGCTGCCTTGGCAGCCGCACACTAAAATGGCCTCACCAACTAAAGCATTCGATAGGTCGTCAAGATTATGGACACTGTTAGATGGTCCGACACAGCTATATGTAATTTATATAGGTTTGATGGCCACACCCCTATTACAAACACAAGGGCTCAACGCGCGCAGACAAGTGGCAATTTTTACTCATCTTGAATTATACATGGTTTCTTTAAACCTACCTTTTTGCACGACAACTTTTCACCTAAGTTCCTCTCTTTTACAGATGACCATCGTGCTACACCCATCCAGGATACGGCACAACGGACACACAGGCGCAGACGTGCAGTAGGGACCCGTTCCAAGGATTCTTTTTAGATTAAGACCCTGCGTAAACCTTTCTTACTCTCTCTTGTTGATACACATCCCTCGGATTCTCAGTACAATTGAGAAGGATGCTGACGTCTTGGCATGTGGCCACGTCAGAATAATGCACGTACCTGGACACCAAGGGCTTCTTACAAGGGCACCGTTTAGGCCCGGTTTATACCATAAAGACCGAACACCTTAGGGAGTGTTCGGCGTCGCGAGTTTGGCCTTATATGCATCAGCTCCGAATCATGTCTTTGGTCGAATGTTGGGTTTGCCTGGCTCCTGTGTTTTGCTACCTTATGTTCCGCTCTATCGGCTAAGGCGGCACCAGGAGAACTACTGCGATTGTGCCGTGGTTCATCCGGACGAGCACCTCAGTACAGAAAGCCGAAAACTGACTGTCATGATATAGAGTGAGACTGGTCAACCACTCGATGACCTATCGGAATGTTAGAATTCCTCCACGAAGGGCCGTTTCCCGGCCAGGCATGTACGCACCCCGAATTTGGGAGAGTGCGGAGCCACCAGGGGCTATATAGTAGCCCCACCGTCAAACTCCTATTGCTAAGTGAAAGTGTTAAAGCATTATAGTCCGGTTGCCTCGTTCGCTGCGCTATCACCTCCTTAATAGGACCAAGACGTTGGATTAAGTGCGAATACGCGTCTTCTGCGAGCACCTCCGCATTATATGCGTGGGGGTTGAAGCCGACGACTGCAATCTTTCAGGTTACGTACATATATACATAAACGGCCGCACAGGAGGCATCATATTACTTCCAGGCAAAAGTATAAATACAGCATTAATAAATTTCATAAAAACATTGTGTTTACAATGGGAATACATGTCACTCAAACATAATATTCTTCGAGCACTGGGCCTCTATCAAACGAGCACCCTCAAGAACTTCTTCGAAATAGTGCTCGGCAGCCACTCGGCCTATGGCCGAACCCTGCGCCGCAACAGTGGTAGCATCCATATCCGCCCAGTATGCTTTGACATGGGAAAGGGCCATCCACGAGCCCTCTATACACCCGACCTCTTCATCGCATTAATGCGCGGCACCGCTCCAAGGAAATGCTGCACTAAGCTGAAATAGCTGTTCGGCTTCGGTTTTTCCGGCCACAGATGATCTACGACGGACCTCATGGCGAGTCCGGACAACCTATTGAGTTCGGCCCATTCGGCTAGCTGATCAGTCAATGGAAGCGGATGCTCTGGAACGTTAAACTGCGACCAGAACAGCTTGTCCACTTCACGATCCGTTTGACCTCGAAAGTATTCGGCCGCATCGACAGCGCTCGCCGCCAAGTCCATATATGCATCTGCCGAACTCCACAGCCGATCCAGAGGGACATACCGTGGATCTCCGAACTTCTTCCACAGCATAAAGGGCTTCCCAGCCGCAATATCCCTGGCTTCACGCAGTTCCTCCTTCTTCGCTCTCATAGCAGAGCGGGTGTCTTTGGTCGCCATCGTGGCCTTATCAAGGTCCGTCGCCTTCGCTCGGTTTTCTTCTTCAAGGAACTGGAAACGGTCGGCAGTGTCTTTTAACTTTACAGCCATCTTGGCCATTTTCTCTTTGCTCTCACAATGCGCGGCTTCTCGGCTGTCAACTCTTCAGCCGCCTTCAAAGCAGCCGCATTACTACTCCTTGCTTGTTCTTTGGCTCGGGCAAGTTCCACACGAAGGGTCTCCACGGTGGCAGCTCCATCTGCAGTCACAACATATTAAAGATACTGGCATCATGCTGCTCTTACTATGTGACATTCACCAGAAAACATTACTTACCCTGTGCCTCGTCAAGCTGCTTGTTAACAAGCTCGATGTCGGCATCTGCCGCATCCAGTTGCCACTTTAGTTCGGCAAACTCATTAGTCCGGTTAGCCACCGGAGCTTCCACCACCTGCACATAAAGGCGGTTTGGTTATTACCTGGGACTACGATCCTCTGTTCGCTGCCGTTCTCGACGACAACCAGAGTCTCAGGGGCTACTATCTACATAGGGCACACCTAAAAATGTGCGGTACTATCAAAAAGTATATCATTTCACGTACCTCAAAGCCCATCAGAAGGCTCATAAAAGCTTCATGCAATCCGCTTTCGGTGGACGAAATTCTTTCCATCACCGTACCCATCAACGTACGGTGTTCTTCTGAGATGGCCACCCGCTCCAACAGCTCCCCCAGTACGTCCGACCGCATACCAGACGGTGCCGGACTCTTTTGTTTGCTCTCTTCAAGAGCCGGATGCTGGGGACTTCGGGTGACTATAGGATTATCTTCTGGCCTCACTGGATCCGGAGAGGCCCTCTGTGACGACACTTCAAGGTCGCCCGCTTCTTGAGCGGGGGAGTCCGGGGGAGGCGTTTCGATCTCCATCATCTCCGAAAGAAGATCCCCCGAAGACGAGCTCTACTGGGAAGGGCTACGATCCGAGCTGCAAGATAAATGCTTCGGTTATTTTGCTCAGAGGTAAGGTAGTATATCTTCACTATTAAAGTACTTTTTGATCACATATGGCTCGTTAGAGGGCTGATCCCCGCGCGGACTTTGTGCGGCAAAAGCACCCTTCGAGGCAGGACCCTCTGGTGGAGACTTCTTCTCCCGTTTGGAAGCCTTGGTTTCCGGATCTTTAGAGGCAGTCCTCTTCCTTCCCCGAAGCGAGAGAAGGTCAGATTCTTCCCCTTGGTTATCCTCCTTCAAGGAGGCGCTCATTCCCTCGGTTGGAATTGGTAGCGATGGGGGCCCGCTTTCGACCTCATTATTCCCCCCTTTATCTTCCTTTGAGGGCTCCGGGCAAGGTGCTAGCTCGAGCATCTTTTCCAGCACCGGATTCTCCAAACCCTCAGGAAGGGGGGCCGAACACTGAATCATCTTCGCCTTTGTTAGCCAGTCCTGGTCAAAAAGCGATTTCTTAGAATGACGTCATGGTAAATAAAAGACGATGTGTTCGGCTAGAGGATTACTTACTTGGTCGGCGGTACGGTTGCTGCTCAGGCCCACGTCCTCGGTAGTATCCGGACACTCTATTTGGGGTCCGAAGAATGATTTGTACATCTCCTCGTGCGTTAGGCTGAGGAAATTCTGAATGGTGCACCGCCCTTCTGGGTTGAACTCCAACATGCGGAGGGGCCGGCGTTTGCATGGCTGGATTCGTCGAACCAGCATGACTTGCACCACCATAACCAGACTGAAATCTCCTTCGAAGAGATCTTGAATGCAGCTCTGCAGTACAGGCACGTCCTTGGCTGGACCCCAGCTCAGCCCTCTGCTAATCCATGACATCAGTTGTGGTGGAGGGCCCAAGCGGAAAGCAGGGGCAGCCGCCCACTTGGCACTTCTGGGGGTTGTGATGTAAAACCACTCCCGTTGCCATAATCCGGACACCTCTGGAATGGAACCCTTTGGCCATGAAGCTCCAGCGATCTTGCTTATTAATGCGCCTCCGCATGCTACATGCTGCCCCTCGACCATCTTCGGCTTCACGTCAAAGGTCTTGAGCCACAGGCCGAAGTGAGGGGTAATGCGGAGGAAGGCCTCACATACGACAATAAATGCCGAGATGTGGAGAAAGGAGTCCGGGGCTAGATCGTGGAAATCTAGCCTGTAATAGAACATCAAACCCCTAACGAAGGGATCCAAAGTGAGGCCTAGACCTCGGAGGAAGTGGGAGACGAACACGACACTCTCGTCGGGTTCGGGAGTAGGGATGACCTACCCTCGGGTGGGCAGCCTATGCGAAATTTCGGCGGTCATGTATCTGGCCTCCCTCAACTTCTTAATATCCTCTTCTGTAACGGAGGAGGGCATCCACCGGCCTTGAAGGCTAGATCCGGACATGATTGAAGGTCCGAAGCACCTGACCTGGGCTTTGGGTGTTAGAACTCGAGGAGGGGGAAGGATTCGATTGAGCACGGGAGGGGAAAAAGTAAAAGCCTTGTCCCTTTATAAAGAGGGTGAATATCAAGCGTCCTCTCTGTAGCCGTTTGGGACTTGCCTATAATCTAGGAGTCCTAGACACGGTTGGGTTACCCACGACCGTATTGATAAGAATCCCGTAATTAGGGGAACACGATCTCTGCTTTGACAAGACGTGTCAAGAAACCGCCTCGCGTTATGTGTGGAGCTAGTTGAACAAAAACGGTTCGAATAATCACCGAGCCATGGCATGATGTCATGTTGCCAAAATGTGTCAGCAGATTAAGATTTGTGGAAATATTATTCTCTCTACGGTGGTATGTGGAACTTATTTTGCAGGGTCAGACACTATCTTTGTATTCAAATTCTTCTGTGATGTGTTTGGAGGAGGAACCCTCCTTGCAATGCCAAAGACAATACTGCGTGCCGGACTCATCGTCATTGAAAGCCTGGTTCAGGGGCTACTGAGGGAGTCCTGGATTAGGGGGTCTCCGGACAGCCGGACTATATCCTTTGGCCGGATTGTTGGACTATGAAGACACAAGATTGAAGACTTCGTCCCGTGTCCGGATGGGACTCTACTTGGCGTGGAAGGCAAGCTAGGCAATACGGATATGTATATATCCTCCTTTGTAACCGACCTTGTGTAACCCTAGCCCCCTCCGGTGTCTATATAAACTGGAGGGTTTTAGTCCATAGGACAACATACAATCATACCATAGGCTAGCTTCTAGGGTTTAGCCTCTCTGATCTCGTGGTAGATCTACTCTTGTACTACCCATATCATCAATATTAATCAAGAAGGACGTAGGGTTTTACCTCCATCAAGAGGGCCCGAACCTGGGTAAAACATAGTGTCCCCTGCCTCCTATTACCATCCGCCTTAGACGCACAGTTCGGGACCCCCTACCCGAGATCCGCCGGTTTTGACACCGACAACGGGTATCTTGGAATCGTTTCGATGGTTTTGTGACGAGAACATTGTTCTCGGTGCCTCCTGACATTTAGGGGTTGTGGCAGTGTCCCGGGGAGTTGAGCTCCGAGGTGTTGTCGTCACAATTTTATCATTGTAATTCTGGAATACCTGAGTTTCGCCGACATCGAAAATCTCTTTTATGCAGTTGTTGGTGAGATAACCTCGACGCCACCCAATACTAGGGCGGGAGTTTGGGAGTATTGCCATAACTCCTATAACGGATGCTTTTCGAAGGTTGAGGTAAATGATTTCCGAATATTTCTTGGTTATGTGTTGAAGGATGGATACAGCTGGATGTAGGATTTGTTAGCTTTGGGTGAGATATTATGCTTCCCCTGTATCCCCAACACCTGATTGCATAACCGGGAAAATTTCGGGAGTTTCATAGGTGGGAATTCATGTAGCTCTAGTATTTCTTCCGCGAATATTTGGTTTGTGATTGGGTAATCCTTACCAAGTATTTGTTCATATCCGTACCTTGTTGTTTTATTCTTCTACCTCTATCTAAGTGGCTTCTCAATTTATGGAAGTGTGACCATTTAATTTGGAATGCATTCGTTCATTCTTGTTCGGATGTTAAGACTATAAGTTGCAATTTTGATCCATTTGATTCAGCTTGAATATATGTCTTTCAAGATGCTAACGGATGTCACCCTCTTCAGGATGGCTCCTCTGACGCATCAGAATCCTGAACCGCCGCCACCACCTCCACCTCTGGAGGCATGGCAAGCTGTGATGGCTGCTACCAATGCCAACACGCGGATGCTTATGCAACTCTTGCAAGAGTGCAGCCAAGGAAATCAAGGCCATGGCAACAATTAGAATCAGTTTGCTACACTCAGCCAGTTCATCGCAAACCAGCCAAAGACCTTCAGTAACTATGTCGAGGCAACAGACGCTGATGATTGGCTCATGGATATTTGCAAGCATTTCGAGTGCAGCAACGTCAGACCTGAGGACTTTGTCAAGTTTGCCTCGTTCCAACTCAAAGACCAAGCTGTTGAATGGTATCAGCAATACAAAGATTCCAGAGGAGGTCGTGTGATTACCTGGGATGAATTCCGTCAAGACTTCAAAGCTCACCACATTCCTCAGAGTGTTGTTGAGAGCAAGCGTGAGGAGTTCCGCAATCTGAAGCAAGGCAGCTTGTCTGTTTACCAGTATAACATCATGTTCGAGAAGCTCGCTCATTTCGCTAAGCAAGACGTCCCTAACGAGAAGAGCATGATTTATCAGTTCAGAGGTGGCCTTAGAGAAGATCTCCAACTAGCTGTTGTGCTTTTTGAGCCGAAGAAGTATGATGAGTTTTACAACATGGCACTGAAACAAGAGATGGCTCAGCTCAAGTGCGATGCTTCCAAGAAACGAGTCAGGGATGCAACTCCTTCTTCCTCAACTCAAGTGGAAACTAAGCAGCAAAAGTATTGGTTGCCTCCTCCTCTGTTCCGTCAGCCTTATCAGTAGAAGAGAAAAGGTGGAAATGGATCTTCCCACCCACCCAACCCAGGCTTTCAGAACAAGACTTCGTCTCAAGCTCCAAGATCAAGTGCTCCGTATCACCGTCCGCTTTCAGAGGTCACGTGCAACAAGTGTCAGCAGAAGGGTCACTATGCAAACAAATGCTTCAATGAGAGGCGTCTTCCTCCTCCTCCTGTGAGATCTGCCAGTACTGCAGTGGTCAAGCATAATCCCAAGCATGCCAAGGTCAACTTGTTGAACGCAGCTTAGGCAGAGGACTCGTCAGATGTGATCATGGGTAACCTTCCTGTTAACGATATTTCTGCAAAAGTCTTTTTTGATACTGGTGCATCTCATTGTTTCATGTCAAAACCATTTTTTGCCAAGAATGAATTCGATTCTTCTCATTTGGGCAAATCAACGGATATCGTTTCTCCAGGTAAACGGTTGAGTGCCAGTTTGGTGGTTCCAGATGTTTCTATCACGTTGGGCAACTATAAGTTTCTATCTTCTCCAATGGTCCTTGGTAACTCGGATATTGATCTTATTCTCAGAATGGACTGGCTTTCTAAGCACAAGGCTCAGCTTGATTGTGCTACCAAGCAGATACAATTGACACATTCGTCTGAGGATGTAATCGTCTTTGCCGCTTGTGATGATACCATTCGACTATTTTCTCTCAATGAGAAGGGCGAGTTGGATGCCATCTCTCAGATTCCAGTCGTTTGTGAATATCAAGACGTATTTCCAGAAGAGCTTCCAGGAATGCCTCCTCACTGGCCAGTTGAATTCGTCATCAATCTTGAGCCTGGCACGGAACCTGTTTGCAAACATCCTTACAAGCTTGGACCTGAAGAGTTGAAGGAGCTGAAGAAACAACTCGATATTCAAGAGCGTATGGGTCTCATCTGACCAAGTTCTTCTCCATGGGGTTGTGGTGTTCTTTTTGTCAAGAAGAAGGATGGAACGGACCGACTTTTTGTCGACTACCATCCATTGAACAAGAGGACCATAAAGAACAAGTACCCACTTCCCAACATCAATGAGCTTTTCGAACAACTCAAAGGTGCTCAAGTATTCTCCAAGCTAGATCTTCGTATGGGCTATCATCAGATTCGCATTCGTGAAGAAGATATCCCCAAGACAGCGTTCAGAACAAGCTATGGTTCATATGAATACACTGTCATGTCTTTCGGCCTCGTCAACGCTCCGCCAACTTTCTCCCGCATGATGAACTTCATCTTCAACGCCTACACAAATGACTTCGTCTTGGTCTATCTTGATGACATTTTGGTCTTTTCCAAGAACAAGGAGGATCATGCCAAGCACTTGAGATTGGTGCTGGATAAACTCAGAGAACGTTAGTTCTATGCGAAGTTTTCAAAGTGCGAGTTTTGGCTCGATGAGGTTCTCTACCTTGGGCATATCATCTCTGCCAAGGGCATAGCGGTTAATCCTGAGAAGGTGTCTGCAATTGTGAATTGGGAACCGCCTCAGAATGTGAAGCAACTCCGCAGCTTCCTTGGGCTCGCAAGCTATTGTCGAAGGTTTGTTGAGAACTTCTCTAAGATCGCGAAGCCTCTTTCCAACCTTCTCCAAAAGCATGTGAAGTATGTCTGGTCGCCTGAATGTGACATCGCTTTCAACACCCTCAAAGAGAAGTTAGTCACTGCTCCAGTTCTGACTCCTCCTGATGAATCCAAACCGTTCAAGGTCTTTTGTGATGCTTCCCTTCAAGGTCTCGGTGTAGTGTTGATGCAAGAGAAGAAAGTTGTGGCCTATACCTCTCGCCAGTTGAAGCCCAACAAAAAGAACTACCCCACTCATGACCTCGAGTTGGCGGCTGTTGTCCATGCTCTTTTAACTTGGAGACATCTCTTATTGGGAAGAAAAGTGGACATCTTCACTGATCATAAGAGTCTCGAGTATATCTTCACTCAGCCTAACCTCAACCTCAGGCAGACTCGTTGGGTCGAAATGATTCAAGAGTATAATCCGAGTATCGAAGATACTCCAGGCAAGGCCAATGTAATTGCTGGCGCATTGAGCAGGAAGGCATACTGCAACAGTATGATTCTCAAGCCCTACCAACCAGAGCTTTGTGAAGCTTTCCGCAAACTTAATCTCCAAGTTGTTCCTCAAGGATTCCTTGCCAACCTCCAAGTCTCTCCTACTTTGGAAGATCAGATTCGTGAGGCTCAGCTTCTCGATGTTATGGTGAAGAAGGTGAAGATTGGGATTGCCAAGAGTCAACCCAAGTACAAGTGCTATCATCTTGATGACAAGGATACTCTATTCTTCGAGGATCGCATTGTTGTTCCTAAGGGTGACCTTCGTAAAGTCATTATGAACGAGGCTCACAATTCACTTCTCTCTATTCACCCTGGAAGTACAAAGATGTACCATGACCTCAAGCAGTCGTATTGGTGGACTCGAATGAAGCGTGAGATTGTTCAATTCGTGAATGAATGTGATGTCTGCAGAAGAGTGAAAGCAGAACACCAATGACCAGCTGGTCTCCTCCAACCTCTTGCCATTCCAGAATGGAAGTTTGACCATATTGAGATGGACTTCGTGACTGGATTTCCCAAGTCCAAGCGTGGCAATGATGCTATCTTCGTTGTCATAGACAAGCTCACTAAAGTGGCTCATTTTCTTTCTATCAAAGAATCTATCATAGCAGCTCAGTTGGCAGAGCTATATACCTCCAGGATTGTCTCTCTGCACGGCATTCGCAGTTGATATCTTTAGATCGTGGGAGCATCTTTACCTCTAAGTTCTGGGATTCCTTTCAGAAGGCCATGGGCACCAACATTCGCTTCAGCACAACTTTTCATCCTCAAACCAGTGGCCAAGTCGAGAGGGTCAATCAAATTCTTGAAGATATGCTCAGGGCATGTGTCATTTCTTTCGGTATGAAGTGGGAAGATTTTCTTCCATATGCCGAGTTCTCCTACAACAACAGCTTCCAAGCGAGTTCGGGCAAGGCCCCATTCGAGATTCTCTATGACAGGAAGTGCAGTACTCCGCTAAACTGGCCAGAGACTGGTTAACGCCAACTCTTGGAAATGATTTGATCACAAAGGCTAAAGAAATGTGCAAAGTCATTCGTGAAAATCTCAAAGCCATGCAATCGCGCCAGAAGAGTTACTATGATAGCAAGCATCATGACTTGGCTTTCGAGATCGGAGACCATGTCTACCTTCGCGTCTCTCCAATGAAAGGTACTCGTCGCTTTGGTATCAACAGGAAGCTTGCCCCTAGATATGTGGGTCCTTTCAAGATCATCGACAAAAGAGGTGATCTCGCCTATCAACTTGAGCTTCCATCCAACTTTGCAAATGTGCACGACGTGTTTCACGTTTCTCAACTCCGCAAGTGTTTCAAGACTCCTGACCGCACCATCAACTTCGAAGAGATTGATCTCCAAGAAGACCTGTCTTATCATGAGCACCCCGTTGCTATTCTTGAAGAAACTAAGCGCAAGACTCGCAACAAATCTATTAAATTCTTGAAAGTGAAGTGGTCACATCATTCCGACCGTGAAGCCACCTGGGAACGCGAGGACCACCTCCATTCTGAATATCCAGAGTTTTTCCAGTCCTAGATCTCGGGACGAGATCCTTTCGTAGTGGTGGAGTGTTGTAACGCCCCGTATGTAACATGCCATATTTGTATTCCAACTCTTGCCATTTTCAGCAGTAAGTTATGATTTTCCTTGTTGTTGGGTTTTTGTCTCCGTGTTGTTTTTGTCATTGTCATGCATCTCATATCATGTCATCATGTGCATCGCATTTGCATCCGCGTTCGTCTCATGCATCCGAGCATTTTCCCCATTGTCCGTTTTGCATTCCGACACTCCTATGTCCTCCGGTGTCCCCTTTTACCTCTTTTCGTGTGCGGGTGTTAAACGTTCTTGGATTGGACCGAGACTTGCCATGTGGCCTTGGTTTACTACCGGTAGACGGCTTGTCAAGTATCGTGCCATTTGGACTTCGTTTGATACTCCTATGGTTAACCGAGGAACCGAAAAGGCCTCGTGTGTGTTGCAGCCCAACACATCTCCAAAGTGGCCCAAAGCCCAGCCAAACCCCCTCCATCATCTCGGTCGTTCGATCACGATCACGTGGCCGAAAATCATGCTCAATTTGGAGCCTCCTAGCTCCCTCTACCTATAAAAAGGCATCTCCCCCGAAATTCTCGCAGTCCAACCCTAACCTCTCCCTCTCCTCGCGCCGCCGAACAAATATCAGCCGGCCGGACGTGTCCGCCTGCGCCGCCACCGCCACGTGGCAACACGCCATTCGCCCGGCCGCCTCCCTTCGCCGCCGGCCCGCCGAGGCCCGGGGTAGGCCCCCAAGACCCAGCCGCTCCTCTGCGCCGGTCACCGCCCCCGCCCCCGCCGCTTCCCTCGCCCCGCCACGCCTCCGCCGCGGGCCGCCTACGCGGCCATCGCCGGCGACCGTCCCTGCCGGAGCCCGCTACACCGCCGCGGCCTCCTCCCCGCCGGCGCCTGGCGCCTCTCCTCGCCAACCCCGTTCCCGGCCGCTTCCGGCGACCTCCGCAACTCCGGCCGCCGACCTCCGCAACTCCGGCGAGCTTCGTCGAGCTCCGGCCGCCGCAGCCACGGATTCCGGCGAGATCTTGGTGGACCTCGATCCGCATGCCCGATCTGGATCTGAGATTAGGGTTGACTTTTGCCCTAGTTCTTAATAATTTTAGAATATTTCATCATGCCATAACTTTGCATCCGTGGCTCCGTTTTGGGCGTGTAGCATGTCAAATTGTTCGTCTCGATGAGTACTTCATTTCATTCCATTGCACCATGTTCATTTGAGTTCATCTTGATGCCCTAAATGCTGTTGCAAGAGTGCTATGCAATGTTAGTTTCAGATTCTTATCAGAATTTGGACATTTGTCTTTTTTGCCATGATTAATGTGTGCCTCCTATGAACTTGAGCCCTTCATGTGTTTTAAAGTATGCCATGCCATCGTTACAGGGGTGTATGCCATGTATTTTTTGTGATCTTTGTGGTGACTAGCACAAGCATGCAAAGTAGCTCTCGTAATGTTGCTGATTTCAGGGACTTAGAAATCTTCTAAGTCTTTGCCCTGTTAATATTTTTATGCCATGTATTCTTGTTGCTACAGAGCGATCCATGCCTCTTTTGAGCATGTTCAGTAAGTATGTTTTGGAGATATTGTTATGCTCTATCCATCCATGTATTTGTTTGCAATTATGGAGTGATCTAGGGTGACTCAATCGTGCTCTAATTTTGCTATAAAATGTTTCTGGCAGATTGTTTACATGTTAAGCAATTTTGCCGAGGTTGTTGTAGTTGATCCGTGCATGCTATGAGAGTGTTCTTGCCATGTTTAGCTTCTATGTCATGTCTACTTGCTGGGTGTATGCTTAGTTTGTCATGAAATGCCTTGTGGTGAGTGCATCGAGCTCGTAAACATGCCTACATGAATCTGTTTTGCCATGTTCCAGTTTTCTGCCAAGTCTGAATCTGTTAACGAAACTTGCTATGTTCACATGGTTGCCATTGTATTTTCTGATCCCTTTTGGCTTATGGTCAGTAAGGGACTTTTGTTGTATGCTTTGTGTAGTTTCATGTCATGCCTTGCTTTGCCATGATATGTTCCTATAGCATGTTGATATCTTGCTCTAAACATTGCTTCCTGATGTTAAATTCCTGACATGTTATTTTCACTAAGTCTGTAACCTATTATCTTTTGCACTTTTGCCATGCTTGTTTGAACCTGCTATTGAGTGAATTGGGCGTAGCTCA